>NC_043750.1:24955179-25047679 GCF_902148845.1 Salarias fasciatus | reverse complement strand
AACTAGAGAGATGAAAATACCCTAATTCGCAAAAGTAAATAGCTTAGTAACCCACGTCTTTTTTTTTTTTTTTTTATCTATCTCTCTAAGAGAGGTTGCTGTGCTATTGTGGTCTTTGCTGGTGCGAAATGCTCATCAATAACACAGTTTGATTAACACAATAAATCACCTCAGTCATTTCAGAGGGTTGTGCAGACAATGAGACAAAAAAGTCATTGGAAAAAAAAAGTTTTTTGCAGGGTTTGTGAGAATTAGGTGCTTGTTTGGATTCAACATAGACACGCACACACGTGCACACACACAGCGTAGTCCCCCGATGTTCCCTTTGTTTCAGTGTTTCTGTTTGAAACTGAGGATGACTCATAGCGACACATCATTTGAATACGCGCAGAATTGTCTGCCCCCCAGACCAAATCCTGCGTGCTACTGTTTGTGTCCGCCAGCATTTGTGTGTGTGTGTGTGTGTGTGTGTGTGATGACATCCTTTCAGACTTTCCAAAAAATAGACTTGCCAATACTGCTACTTGACAGCACAAAGTGTGCTCCAGTTAAACAGCTGTGTTTGGGCGCGTCGACAACAGCGGTAAACATTTTATTTTGTGTTCTTTTTGATACCGTTGCCAGTGTGACACCTGAGGTCCATTAGTAACATCAAAACAAAACTCTTTTCACAGCAGGAGGAAATATGCAATGCATATTCTATTTTCACTTCACATTGCACAGCTGCTTTGCTGAGGCCAGTGCAGTTCAGCGAGGCGTTTCGGGAAGTTTCAGACACTGAAAATTATTATCTTTGAGTGTCATTGTATCAGTCGTTAATGAATAGTCATCTTGTGACAGATAGAATTGAAATCATTTTGGTCCGTAGCTCTGTTAGCTGCTTTTCAAGGTGTTTGGCTGGTAGAATATTCCAGGGACCTGGGATGATTTGCAGCAGCTCTTTTGTGAATCTGATGTGCTTCTGTCTGTTTTTTGAAGCCAGTGAAGTCAGTACCTCGGGAGTTTGAAGTTTGTTGCATTTTTAAACTTTTGTTTAAAGACTTGGGACTATACCAGAGGCTGAAGACTTCATTATAACTACACAAAGCAATGTTTGCGGTGTCACCAACAAAGGACGTTCTGTTCTGACGATTATAGCACCACGCAAGATATTTGGTTGTTCCATTTGTGATGGAAGACCTCAGCGATCAAGCACCAGCCCACAATCACTTTATTATTTGTATTTATCAAAGCTATATCTGTTGTTTTTGCCACCCAGAATGTATCAATAAATCTGGAGCCTAAAAGTAAAAAAATAGTGAGACTAACAATTAGGGTTAGGGTTAGGAAACTGATTAATAATCTACAGCCGGGGGAAAATACGTGTTTTTGGCTTCCATCTGATCAAGGGGATATGTTTTCCAATTGTATATTTTCCAATTGTACATACGGACAGTGAAATAGATAAAATATGTCATTACCAAATTAGGTACTCCTCTCTGTACTCCTCTCTACTTTCTCACTTTCTGTATGCTTTAAAAAAACTGAGGCTGCTACACAAGAAAGAGGTGTCACTCAAGGAAAAAACTGAACTTTTGCAACAAATTCTTATTTTTCTGCACCAAATTACTCAGTGGCATCTTTCACTCTTTGATAGTTTTCAATACTTATTGCTATAAAAACGTTTCATTCTGTTCCAGCAACTTTTGAGGTTCAATACCAAAACCTGTAGCTGACTAGAAATTAATCCTTATTCCAAATGAAAACTTTTGAACTGCTTACCCATCTTAAGTTTTGCCTTTAGAGTGTTTTATAACAGCTCTCTGGTTTTTAGTGGGCCATCCAGCCCTCTGAAGGTAAGTGCCTGCCACTGACTGACTGACTGATGAAGGTGCACCGTTTGTTGGCAGATTGCAGCAAATCCTTGCAAATCTTCCAGTCTTCCAGTCTTTTATGTGCAGCCCATCACATACTGAGTTTAGATTGGGTCTCGTACAGCATGGTCTACCTTGCATTGTGTCTTGTGTGTGTGATGTTTGTGTGATACGTCAGAAACATAATTAAAGCCCCAGTGCACACTAGTTGCGTCTGCGGCTGAGTGGCTGAGTAGAAGCGTGACAGGGTGTATTGGTAGACCAATGGTAAATGTAGATTTTCTGCCCGTAAAATGTCAATGCCATCATTTTCTTGCAGCCTACAGTATTGCTACCTCCAGACTTTTGACAAATGTGCGGAGAAAGGCGGCGGTGGTTGGGATGGACGAGTGGGACAAACTAGTGAATGAGAGATGGACAATTTAGGAGCTGGTCGTTGATGGATGGGCTGAAAAGAGCTCGCATTCCTCTGGACGCTATGATAACGTAGCATTCTCCACTTCTCTCTGTCTCTTCCTTCCTGCCATCCATTTCTCTGTCTCATGCTTTTCTGTCAGTATTTGTTTTTTTCCTCCATCTCGGGGAGGGTTTGTTTCCAAATCGTTGAAATAATTCACAGCTGCCGATTTGTGAACGCCTTTTTTGTGTGTATTTCATGAATGTTTTTTTTTTCCTTTTTTGCTGAACCCAAAGGAAATTCTAAACATCTAAATGATCTCTCCCTCCCCATTCTTCCCTTTTTCCCCTGCTCCCCATGTCCCTTTTTTCTCCAACTTCTTTTCATCCCATTCTCTTCGGCTGATGGACAGTCGGCAAGAAAAACCGTGGGTCAACAGGTAAAGAACCCATTTACATTTGCATTACCTCTCCTCCTCTCTCTCTCTGACACTCTCTTTCTCTCTGTCTGTCTAAACTTAGACAAATGCTGCCTTGACTCTGGCTCTGACCACAAGGTCAGAGCTAAGAGCTTCTCTGCTAAACACTTTGCCGAAGGTTACACTTGCGGCTGTATTCTCTCTAAATGATGTGGAGTGTCACTGTTTCTGCTCCAGGGCTTTCAAACTTGGAGCTGGCCACCTTTGACTGAAAGGTCAGCCTGTTGCACTTCCTATTAGTCTGTACTGGGGGACAGTATACATGTCTGTCTCAATTCATTGTCTTTCTCCATCATTGAATGGTTGGAAAGCAACTTTCCTCATATAAAAGGAACCATCCATCCATCCACCCATTATCTGTCCCACTCTACTCAATGCGGTTGTGAGAAGCTGGAGCCAATCCCAGCTGCAACCTGCGGAATTATTTGTATTAAGCACACAATCTTTCCAAATGTAGGCTCACAGAATTCATTCAGTCAGCCATCCATCTTTCATGAGTGGTTTATCATGTCAGGATCACATGGGCATGTAGTCATGCATTCCATCACAGAGTTAGGACACAACTATACAGAGCAGTGATGGGATAAAAAAAAAAATTAACTGGTGTCTCAATAAAAAGGGCTTAAGCTCATATTGCCACTGTGGGCACAGTGAGCATCTCCAGTTACACCGAAATACGACAGGCATAGTTGCTAATATGAAGGATTTGTGCCGAATTCTCAGTTTGAATTTCACCTGGTAGGGATGGAGAGAAAGAATGAAGTGATTCAGCCATCCAGAGAATGCTGCCTTCAGTTTGTGTTGGTAAAGAAACACAACCAATCAGATTATCATTTAACATTACTGAAGCTTGTTGGAGAGACATAGAAATAATATGTTATTGTCTGGTAGACCTCACTGAAAGGCTGAATGTATTTTTTCGTTTGACTCCAGAGAGCATTTGGCCTGTCATTTCTTTGAATACATCTTTCATTTATATCGACATAATACGAGTTAAGGTCACTGCTTTTTTTTTCTTTTCTTTTTTTGATCTACTTACTCTCAAGTTCAGTGTGATTTTGTCTTCAGGTCATCAAAATCTTAACATGACATTATTGTACCTGAAATAATTCAAATCATCACCCATAATTGCATTCTTAAGAGAAAACTTTTGGCCTTGGTGGAGGTCTGTGCTAAGTGTCGGTTTAATGCTTATTTTATTCATCATTGTAATCCTTCCCTGAAAGCAGAGATTAAAGAGAACGGCACGGAGCTTGACATTTTGTGATTCACAGCGTCTTGATCGGGCACATTATAGAAAGTGGACCAGCCCAATCCATTTCCTCAACTTCAGTCACAAATACATAAAACCACAAGTTCCTTCTCAGCACAGTTACAAAAGACTTTATTATCAGTGCGGTACAAACAGATCTGCAAATGGCTTTAAAAGTAGGAATGTTTGAAGAAACCAATACGATCCTGAAACCTGATGTTCTTAATCCCCCCGCCATCCAGCTCATGGGGAGTATAAGGAATATTTTATGTTGTTAGAGAATTTCAAGCAATGATATTCGGCCTTAAAGTTCCTGGCCTCTCGGGCCTGTCTCACTGCTCACAAGGAAACGCAGAGTTCTGACTGTGAGGGGGTGACGACAGTAATGTCCTATCTAGGGAATACGACGTCCTCAGTGGAGGCACTACAGATAGAGTCTGTGGTGAAGTCGGGGCTTTTGAAATGCTTCACAGTGGCAGCAGGTGACAGAAGAGTTCTCAGGTGGGAGCACTGAGAGCTTACAGTAAGCACTGTACCTCAAAGAGCAGGGCGCTCAGGATGGATGATGCAGTGGGAGCAATGTGAGTGTGTTGGCGGATTACAGTCGACTGCATCAAGTCTTTGTTTAATTTTGTTGCCTGCTCCATCAAACACACGCGCTCATTTACCCGGAGGTCGTAATTCAACCTGATGTGCATTAATGCAGGGTCCAAAGCAAATACAAACATCATAACAATGTTGACATCCATAGATATTGCATCACTGAGACTCTCAGAGAGCACACAGGGCTAAATGGGCCGACCGTAATGGCCCTTCATTGACTCATACTTGTATAATTACATTTGCGCACTATTGCCACATTGTCTCTTTGTCCTTCTGGAGAAGTGACACTGTGCAGCTGTGCTTCAGCCAGAGCTGTGCCGATAAATATCTGTCAAATAGTGCTGATTTTCAGAAAGAGAAGTGTCTCATCCCACCTTTCCCTACTGTAAAGAAAAAGTTTTCCACCATGATGCAATCGCACTTATCTCAGTGTGGCAGTGATGAAATGTTACCTCATTATGTCATTTTGGGTTTCGTCAAGCAGCTTAAACACCACAACTAATATAATACTCCAAATTAATCAAATAATCATCGAACAGCCTCCAGAGCTTAACTCCTGCTCTGCCTCTGCACGTTTCCTGTTTCCGCGCTTTCTTCCTCCACTTTCTCTCTCCCGTCTTTCCATCTCTGCCTTCCATCACCCGTATTGGAGCGATGACAAAGACAGATAGAGGCTTTGGCAGCTGAAGGAAGAGATGAATATTTAAACTCGGGCATCTTTCTCTGTCCTCTCCCTGCTTCCCATTGTCTGTGTGCGCCTCCCCCTGGGGCTTGGATCTTCAACTCTCGGCGTGGTGTGGCACTCTGTGTGTGTGTGTGTGTGTGTGTGTGTGTGTGTGCGTGTCTGTGTGTGTGTGGCACATCTTGGCTTGTGGTTTTATATATTGGCATTGGAAGGCAAGTGCAGTCAGATGATGACACTTAGCTGTCAGCATGCAGCATTAATGAGCGCAGTGACACGCACAGACGCTCACCCCGCTCGCACTCACATACAGCGCTCTCCAGAGAGATCAGCAAATGATCACCTTCTCCTACCCCGTTTATTTTTATATCCCCTACAGAAAAACAACAACAAAAAAAACTCCTTTTGAAAATATTTTAAAAAACATTTTTAACTTCTCTGCCGTTTCCAGCGCCATCTTACTTTCATGTTTCTTTCTTCTCCCCTTTTTAAGGTCCCACTTTCTGTATTTGCTCTCAAACTTTTTGTCTCTCCGTTTGTGTGCGTGGTCTCGGTGTGATATGTGCTAGCTCGCTGTGAACCCCGCAGACACATATCTGACAACTCTATTAATACGCAGTCAGCTAACACCAGCCGCCCCGCGTGCGCGCATTTGCGTTCACGAATGCAAAGAGCTGTGTGTGTGTGTGTGCGTGCGTTGTGTGTTAGCACACTCAGCCCTGAGCCAATCCCCCTTGCTCTCGAGGTCTCTGCAGAGATTTGTCTGAAGGGCTTAAAAACACACAGATCTCCAGTCATAGAAGGATCATACGCACACTTAGGCTGACTCGCTGACACCATGGGGAGTTGGGAGTGACTGACAGATTTAATAGGAGAACAAGCTGTAATCTGAGAGAATCCATTCAAAGAGGGATTACGTTCTAATCTGTGGATGAAATAGCCTTTCATCTTTTTCCTCCCTCCCCTTTTTTTGTCTATTTATCAATCTGTATCTCCTCTCTGCTTGAAAGCCGCACCAATCCTTTTACTGGCTCTGTTTCATCCCTTTTTTTTTATTTTATCGTTTCTATCCTTGATTTAATTTGGGATTTTTTTTTTCTGCTTCCGTCTGAGTGACGTGCGCACCCTCACACAGCTGTGTCGCCTCAGCGGCAGTTTACTGTCAATCAGCTGTGATTGCACTGAGAAGGGCATTGTAACTTTGCGATGCGTCATTACCTCTTTGGCGCTAAAGTGCACCCACAGCCATGTACACACACACTTGAGAAGAGCGCTCGCAGGGTTCCTGAAATCTCCTGTTTTCGGTTCGCATGGTCTCATATTCTTTTATTTGAGTCAAACCTGAGAAACGGCAGGTGATTCAACCTGAGGGGCGTGACCAGGGCAGGATGACGCTCTCTTCAACTTCTTATTCCCAAGCTACTCCAGCTTTGTGTGCAATAATAGCTCCATCTGTTCATCTTCTGTAATGCTTTGGCCAATTTAGACTCTTGTGGGGTGAAGCGGATCCCAGCTAACTACGGGTGAATGCAGGGTCCTCCACGGGGCAAACACAGAGAGAAACACCAAAGATTCCAATTATCATCAAACACATACACTTGTACTCTGGTAGAAAACCAGAGGACCTCTCAGCAAGAGAGAAGATGCAAACTCCACAGGGAAAGGCTCTAAACTCAGGCTAGAATCAGTGACATGCTATCCCCGCTGAACAGCCACTTTACAATGTGGTGTTTTTTTCAATCATTTGTTTTTTATAACACTTGAAATCGTGATCTTTAGGTTATAGTTTTTTTTTTTTGTTTTGTTTTTTGTTTTTTTTTTTCAAATTATTCATCTCATGGGAGCAAAATATTATAAGCTCACTATTTCTATTGCTAAAGTTTAAAAGAAAAGCGAAAAGCTTCCTAATAAACTCTTTGTGGTGGTTTGAATGTCCGTCCAAAAAAGTTTTATGAATGAACAAGACATAAGAGTGTGTGTTCGGTCTTCCCTGCTTTGACCCCCACTGTCTCCGGCACTGATGCAGGCTTTGATTCAGTTTTGGAGGAGATGGAAATGTCAGGCTGTCTTTCAAGCCAGAGCGTCTCCTGCTTTTTGAATCCGAAGTGATTATTTGTGTGTGAATGATATGAGTCCATTGTTAAGGTGGGATTATAATGTCTTTCTCCATTTCCCCTCTTCTGCTTCATGTCGAAGTCCCAGTCATTCTCTATTAATAATACCTCTGAGAATCGCATCGCAGTAATCTTTTGGCTGTGGCCAGAGATCTATGCTTTGTCTGCTTTGTCATCCTTTTCCATTTTATACATCTGAACATTATTTTCTTCTTAATTTTAATTGGAAAAGAACATTTTTTTTTTGTCTTTTATTTCTTAAGGAGCCAATTTCTGCTGCCCAGTGGTTATAAATTGTTATTTTTAACTAATTCAACACTTTCTTTTATCTTTTATTTCATTACTGAGGATTTTCTGCTTTTCCACCTCAAGTTGTTGTCTGATAATTCTTTGTTGTATGGTAAATCTTTTTTCAGGCTTGTTTTAGTCTGGCCCTCTTTTCCTCCATCACTCGCACTTCCTTCCCTCTCTTTCTGCCACATGGTGATTCTCATTTGCTAAATGAGGAATCCAATAGAGTTAGATTAAACTTCGAGACTCTCTTTGTTGAATCTTTACAGGGAGCCTTTTAGCTGCCACAGTGTGTGCACACAAACACACACACACACACACACAGACAGATGCACACATTCAAAAAAGTGCCTGTCATTTTGAATATTTCTCCTGGTATAGCTTGAAGAAGATTAATTTAATAATCCCAGTTCAAACAACTAAAAGGAGAAGATAAGAGGATGATAGGGACTAAGAAAAGGAAGGGCAGCGGGGAGCGAGAAATCCAGACAAGATGAAATGATAGATTTCCCCGGAGAGAGAGAGGGGATGTTAGACACGTTGACAGAGAGAAGAGCGGAGTGCAGATCACACAAGCTGATGGCATTTTGCTTTCCCCTCTATATCCGCCATCGTGTCTGTCACACCAGGACAAAGAAAGATATCTGCATGGTCTCCTCTCGCGTCTCCTCCCGCTCTGAGCCCCTCTCCTTCCCCCCAGGTGTTCTCCTCTTGTCCTGCGAGTGCTTCCACCATCCCGATTTGTCAGTCTGCTCCCCGTCAGACTCGCAGCTCCAAGTTAATAGGTTGGGTTCACGTCCCCTCCACTCATTATCAGCAGCCGTTGCCACCATTAAGGAAGCGCTGATGGTTACCAGTCCCCCCGTCTGACCTCTGCTTCCCACGACGGACAGCTAATGGACACGCTCTCCTCTCGCCGCCTGTCCGTCATCACTCCGACGCCTCTCCCTCTCCCGCCGTCTGTTTTCAGCACACACAAGATGCCGCTGCCTGCGCAATCACATTAAAGATAGATCGCGCGCGCGTGTGTATGTCTGTGCGCACGTGTTGAAAGCATAAAGCGACTGAGTGATGGATACCTCCACCGCTTTTTTCCTATCCTTCTTTCTTTCATGTCATTTCACTTATCTTCTCCGTTAATGACTCAACCTCCACCCTGAGTTGAAGCATCAGCAAGTGTAGGTGACAAGACGGTTGAGTTGGTGTGTGTGTGTGTGTGTGTGTGTGTGTGTGTGTGTGTTTGTGTGTATATCACTCGCCTATCTTCCTGTACTCACATGTCTTATTACACATCTCTGCGACGGTGCGATATGACTTTTCAGCGCTTCTCCTCCGATAAAAAAGAGGATGACGAGATCGAGAGAATGTGAAGGAGGAATAAAGAGCAGAGAGTCAATTACCACCTTTTCCTCTTTCCCTTCAAAAGGGAGATCAAAGCTAGTTCTCGCCTCTCCCTCTTCCTCCCCCATCCCTCCCCTCCACCCCAACCTCTGTCAGAACTAGCCGGTTAATTTGTACTCCCAGCTCCTCCCTTATTGGAAATCTACATATTCATCGCTTATACGGTGCATGCATGGCGAAGCCATTGATGTTCACACATACGCACACACACACACACACGTATACACATTGCCTGAATGCGCTGGCCTCACACGTCTGTAAGCACAAACACTTTTCCAATATCCTCTTCTATTACTTTTATAGAAATTATCCTAACACATTTTTTTTCCCTGCTTTTAAAACTGATAACAATCCCAGAGTGTCCTTTTCTTTTAAAGAGGCCATTCAGGCCATAAATCATACACACACACACACACACACACACACACACACACACACACACACACACACACTCAAACACACCATACTCTCCCACACACCATTAAGACCATAAATCATTCTTCACACACTCACACCACTTTACTCTTTTCTGAACACTATCGTTGTAACTCTCACACACACAGCGCCACGTGATCACCAATACATCATCATACCCCAAACGGCCGGGTGTTTTTGACAAAGAGTTATATTGTTTATAAAACAGACTAGAGCAGGAGTGTGTTTGTGCTTGTGTGTAACAGTTGAGAGTATGTGTGAAGTTGGAAACTACACTAACCGTTTTAGTTCAACATTTCTTCGAATATTCTGTATTTAATATTCGGCTCAGCCCCAGTTTACGCAAGAAAGTTTCAAGTGAAAACGCATTTGTTGTTTTTGTGTGCTCTTTTCAGAAAGGTTTCCTGAGTGTATGGCAACATTTTGAAAATAAGGTGAAGCAGCAGAAACGCTGAAGAAAATATAATTTCCATTTGGGCCCACTAGTAGGTGTTTTTTGTTTTTATGAAGAAACTCGCACAGAAAAATATGCCATAAACATTAACAATGATATTACACAGACGTTCGTTTGGACGTATTTATTTTTTTACTCAAATTCAATTTTCTGTTGTCTACATGGAGGCAGAGTTGGAGCGTTTTTAAAAACTTCCATCTCAGGAGAGAGGTTGCAGTGCCCATCATGAGCTGTGTTCACTACCATGGCAAACTGAACATCAGCAATGGATCATCGTAAAAGGTTTTGGGGTTTTGGGGGGTATGATGCACCTTTTTCAAGCAATTTTTCAGTGAACCAGTGGAAAAATGCGTTTCGAAAAAATGCAACGATACCAGCATGTTCTGTTCTCTTTTTCTATTGTTGGGACTGAGCAGTCTGTTGGGTTTGTCCTCAAAGAAACTTTCCAGTGACATTTGATTTGGTAAAGTTTTCTGAGGTTTAGCTTGCAGACTCATTAAATACGTGGGAGGAATTTTCTATCCATCTTTTCGTATCCACAGTCACTTGTGTAAGACTCATGTGTTACTTGCGGTCATCCTCAGTAGATCACTTCATGTGGGTTCATTGGACAGTGTCTATGTTTGCATAATAATGGTGAATTCTCTTCTCATAGCCTAAAGATATGGCTGTATGTACACTGTTTCGTTAATCAAACTGTCATCATGAGGTTTGTCAGCGCTGGTTTGGTTTTTCAGAAATCCATCCAACTTTCCAAACAGCCTTACAGCTAAAAGTGCTGTTAGCATTCCAAGGTAGTATTGAACAACCGGGATGGGGTTAAAAGGCTTAGAAACTGTATTATGTTGGCTACAAGACAAACTGATTGTGCAAGTGTTCAGGTTTTTTTTTTTTTTTTTTTTTTTTTTTTCCCAGAGTATGTGGGAGTCGCTCATGATCTATGTTTGGGATTATGCTGCTGTGTGTGCAAGTGTGATTTATGAGCTGAACTTGTGTTTCCTTGCTCTGTTGCAGATCCGGAGTCAGAGCAAGTAGCTCCAGCAATCGTGATTGGACCCAAAGACACAACAGTGGTGACAGGGAGCGAGGCCACACTGGAGTGCATTGCAAATGCCAGGTACATTTCTTCTGTACGCACACATACACATACACACACACACATGCTCATGATTTTAAGCAATGCTTTTCATTTATAGCAGCGCTCAACATTTTACATTACATTGTTGGAATTGCAGATTTATGTCTTTTAACAAGTGCAGCAATACAAGTACAGATTCATGTGAATCCCATTCATTTGCATAGGTCATCTATTGGATTAACCCAATCCTTTAAACATCACACCTGTGTGCTAACTCCAACCCCATCCCTAAGCTATCACACACACACACGCACGCACGCACGCACGCACGCACGCACGCAAACGCCTTCCTTCCTCTAAGCCGTGTATGGGAAAAAAGCACCTGAATGCTGACGTAAGTTCCATTAAACAGCGGATTGTCTACTTTTAAGACAACCCGCATTTTGTTTATTTTTATTGCCTCAAAATAACAGTTTTCGATAAACTCTTCAATCAAGACATGGGATTCCGTTTCCATTGTATTAGTCATCCAGGCTGTGAGTCACAGTGACTTCCTGAGTATAGTCATTATCACACATATAGTCATTGTTGGGCTGTAATAAGCAAGTGTTGAAAGTTGGATCTTACATAATACAGCAGGAGCTGACTTGGGACTGAGCTTTTAATACTTTTACTTGTTTTCATATTATATAATCCAATTGTTTTACCCACAACCTGTTTTGAATGAGCTTTTTAAGGCTCTGAGTTGCATCGGGAATCTCTCCACATTTCTCTGCATGCTGAAAAAATTTCCTCCAACTCAACTTCAATCCCGCAACCACCTCAAAGTGAGCATGGCTTAAGGAGTCCTAAAGAGTTGTTATATTTATGTATAAACTGTAATATAGCCGGCTACATTCCAGTTTGTATCCGTAAAGGTTTACATGCACTTTCTTTCTCTGTCTTGTAAACAGTCGATGTGCTCATAACTGGAAACTTTCTCTCTGTGAATATCAGACTCCTAGTGACAGCAGCACAGTATATACAGTATTGGATGGCAGCAGTTGCTTCCTCGGGTACACGGTACATGCAGGCAAATGCTTCTTAAAAGCGATCAGAGCTGTGTTATTGTGCAAATCCAACATAGATCAAAAAGCAGAAAAGGGAGAAGTGGCAGTGAGGTTGCTTTGACCAGATAAAAGCTCTACCAGCCAGGATGACACATCCTGAGCTGTCTGGACTCAACAGGTGATATTCTTGGTTCAGCTTACACAGTGTGCTCCCTCGAGTTTTACCAAGTGCCGGTGTATTTTTTTTTTTAACAAGGTTTTTGGTTGAATCTTGTTATTTAGTCTGTGTGAGTCGGGCTGGCCTTTCCTCTTTAAATGTTTCCCAGCTGTACTTGACCCCATGGTAGCACACAAGCTACAAAAAAAAAAACAAAAAAAAAAAACAATACAAAATAAAACACACAAAAAAACCGACTACAACACCCAGTAGATACTGTAACAGAACTGTGAGTAAAACTACAAAAGAAACAGAAGCGGCCTATGACACAAGTAGACACGGGATCACACCATACATTTCTAATGCTAGGCTGATCAAACTGTTTCCTTCACATCTGCACACAAATAAGCTCATAATCACTTGCTTTTTTTTTTTTTTTTCTACACCAGGAACAAACCAGACCATAGGGACTATTCCTGCAATCACAAACTATTGAACGCAGAGAGACTATACTGTACCCAGGAACCAGAGAGGGAAAAACTAGTGCAAGCTTGGCAGGATTAAAGAGTTTGAGCAATAAAATCAAACGCAGTGCTGAAATCTGAAAGCCCCTGTTATCTATATACATTAATCATCAATGAGTTATAGGCAGCAGTGCTCTGCTGCTGGAGTAGTGCTGAAATAATTAGAAAGTTGGCTGAAAACAAGCAGTGCCAGTCGCTCCAATACTGGGGGTTTAAAAGCATCTTGTCTCCGGTCTCTATAGGACCCCTGGTTACAGTTACGTCTTAAGAACATTGTAAAGGACATTTCACAACCTGGATATTCTCTGTTTGAGCTGCTGGCATCAGGCAGGCACTATAAAGCCATGAAAACAAAGACAAACTGACTCAAAAATAGTTTTCTGTCCTACAGCGATAAAAAAAAAAAAAAAAAAAAAAAAGATTGAACGCCGCGAACAATAACTTATGAACTCAGTTCACAAGGGCAGTGTGCAATTTTTGGGGATTTTGTTTATATGATGGTCATTTTGGTTGACCAGAAAGCACTGGCAATGAAGTATGTATATTATGGCATACAATGACTGCCATAACATTATGACCACCTGCAGCTGAAGTGAATCATTCAGATTAAAGTCAACTTCTGGTTCCCTAACTTTTAAAGTGGAACTCCGTTCAGCACACATTGAACGAGGCCCAGGAAAAGAAAATGCTATGTTAAAAAAACAAAACAAAAAAAACTGTGTATTTAAAGTATTTGTCTATGTATAAGGCAACATCTCCTGTAGGCTTTAAAGGAGGTGCTTTAAAGGCTTTTGCCACAACCCTTCACTGGGATCACATCATGAACTCATCAGACTTTCGGTTGGTTCGTTCCGCAGTAGCTTCATGTTTGACCCATTTTTGTGAATGCAAAACTCGATAAATCCCACGCAGTTCTTTCACAACATTTACTATATGGCTCGACACAAACAGCACTGTCAGCTGTGACGTGAACGTTTGGCAGACGGGTACAACTGTGAGAAGGTAATTGCAGTGTCTGTTTGACAAAGAGAAAACATAATTTTTAGGTTGGTCAATCACTTTTAATCATCTGAGTCGCATTTCCAGCCAGACAGTCTACGATTCGACAGGAAACATATCACAGAATCATACAGAAACCGGGTTTTGCCAGCTTGTATTCACCTCCTACACGTGTCCTCATATTACAGTTCTTTGTGCTGCGTAGTACCACCAACCGAGTGGCTGCAGTGGAATACGAAAAACAAAGAACCTCTTCAAAAAAGAGAGAGAGAGAGAAGCGAATGCAATAATAATAAATCAAAACAATGCAATGCTAATGATGTCTAAGCTAATGTATTCAGGAGATATCACTTGTAGAGAATGACAGTAGCTGGTATTTCATGAGCAGCTTTTATTATGAATTGTTTTGTGTTGTTCCATCTGTTTAATTTCTGCGGTTGTTTTTGTTTCTCGATGCTTTTACAAACCACTCTAATTTAAATCTAAATGCACTTATACTGGTTAGAGTAATGGACCCTTGCATTGTCTTTCTCATTGGCTGTGTTTTTAATTTATTATCATAGATTACTGTTTGTAGACGGTGCGGATGCTGTAACTGAGCTGTGACTTTCGAGCAGTCCTTGGAAAAAAAGGCCGCTTCAGCTACTGATTACATAATTAGTGTTTGTGTTCATGAGACACCAACTGAGGATTGAACGCAGGTAAGAAAAATAAAGTATGGAGTCACACATTTAGGCACATTTATTTCGATGCACACAGTCGCACACACACACAGAAAAAATGATGGTGTTTTGACTTTGTTTATCCAAAACAAAATTTCATTTTACACCCAAGCCCATTTCTTCTTTCAACATTTGGAGTGACTGAAGCTCCTTCATGCTGAGTAGAGCTGACTGCTCTGATATACAGACTGTCATCGCTCATTTCCTGCCTCATTGACAAATAAACTGATGGATTTAATATGTTGTAATTGCCTTCTGTCATCCTTTTTTTTCTCCCCTTTCAAATTCTTCTCACCCTCTCCTCTAAGACCGGTGGACGGCCTGGTGGTGTCGTGGAAACGTGATGGGCGTCGGCTGGCCAGTGGGCGTCGGCTCGTCATTACCACCCCATCCTCCTCGGACTCCGGGTTGTATGTTTGTGAAGCGTCGCTTAGCAACAGCACCGCCAAATCAGTGGAGGCGAGGGCGCACCTCACTGTCATAGGTAAGGGGGAAAAAAAGCTGTCCATCAGTCTCTGACACACACACACACACACACACACACACACACACACACTGGAGAGCTTTCATCCAACCAGTGAGGTACCCTCATCAGTCAGACAATCAGGAGCTGGTACCAAATTGACTTGACTTCATTTCTTAATGACTCGTCTTAACCTCATCTAACCCAGATCTCAAACTTCAATCTTGATGCTGAGATTCATTGGTTTACACCGTGGAAACTTTTTGTCCCCGAAAATGGAGGCAAGTCCCCTCAGGCTGACTGAACGAACAGATTTGCGTCCTCACACACACACATACACACACTGTCTAACATAATTATCCGTGATTGTCCTGGGAAAGCCCCTCTAAAGCCCTCAACATGTGATTAATTTCTGTTAACCTCACTCTTGTCTTCTGTTGTACATTTGTTTTGCTCCGGGCAGCGTTTCGTTCTGTTTATTCCTCCATTTATTCCTCTTTCATTCCTGGAAGCGTGACTGTGGATGCCCCACAGGCAGGAGCTGTCAGCCACAGGAGCGCTCGGGCCATGTCGTGTTGTTCGCACTCGCTAGTAAAATGTCCATTGTAGTCACAAGCAGCTGCTGCGCCCGTCTACACACAGCCCCATCCAAGGATGTGCGCGCACATGTATTTATGTTTGTGCTCACATACGACCGCCACAGCACACGCCCACACACACACTCGTATGCCCGCTGGCCTGGCGGCTAAATTAGTTTTGTTCCCCCGGAGTTGCCAATCAATAGGAGAACACTGAAGGCACTCAAACTGGAGCGATCTCGTCACAAACCCCCAATCCTCTGCTCTCCGCCCTCTCCCCGCCTCCGGTCCTCAGTGCGTGTGCGTAAACAGAAAACAACAAACACGCAATCCCGGAGCGTGTGATTGATGAAGCGAAACTTTTCTCCCCCCGTTCGTCAGCGTCTTTTTGATCTGCTGTGATTGTCGGAGCGAGCGAGCACCTAAGCAGAGAGAGAGAGGGAGCGAACTATCCACGCCTTCAGAATACTTACTAGTCAGAAAAGACCTGCCTGAATATTTATACCGGCTCATTCTCTTTCTTTGTGCCCCCCTTGGCTTCTGTCGCCAATTTTTGTACCCTCTGCCTGCCTCTTTTCTCTCGCCCTCCACCCCCTACTCCACAATCTCGCTCTCTCCACGTTATCTTCCTTCATTAGGCCGCAGGACTCTTAAGACCTGCCTGCCAGGGACAAAGTCTGCATGCATTCATATGTATCAGAGAAGTAGAGACTGATGAATACATTGGTACTGATCCTCTTTTCTTGGCTATGGGCTCAACAGAGCTTGATGCAATAAAAAGGATTCCTAAACAGAATAGTGTATGTGTTTGTGTGAAAGGAAGGAGACAGCCTCAAAGGTATTCATTATTCAATTTCATTTCTTTTTTTTCTCGCTCCAATCCACTAATCGGAATATGTATGACACTGCATCCTCATGTTGTGTACTGTACGGACGGCTGCCGGTGCAAACAATATGTCTCCTGTTGTTCTCCATCTTCGTTTTGCAGGTAGACGGTAGGAAATCCATAAGAGCTCAGAGGCCTAAAACTCAGCCGCCCCAAACACTCTCAGATGTGTTTTGTTCTGTTCCTGCACCCATGTTCCCTCGCACTCACCTGTCTGAAGGGGATTAATGCATCCGTGTTATCAGCGTCACGCCATGAGGATGTTACTCATCTCTTGTTTTCTCGTTCCCCGCTCGACGCACACTGTCCCCGTCCTCCTAACGAAATCCTTCCCAAATTTCACCGTGTGCGTAAAAGATAGAAGAAGAACAAACACACACACACACGCACACGTAAAAGTTATCAGGACATGGTAAAGAAGTTGAGAGGTTGCAGAGTCAAGTGTAATAAATGCAGCACAAACGCAGGAGTCTTCTGTGGAGCTGCGTGTCGACACATCCAGCTCGGTCAAACTTAGCCTCCTCAGTTTAACCCTGCAACGTGCAAAAGAACAAAAATAAACACTGGAGGCGAAGGGCTGCGAGAACAGCGGCCCCAAAGATGACAGCACAGTGTCAAGACTGTGTTTATTGTTTGTATGTTATTACAGTTCAAGTATGAAAGCAAAGGAAAAAAAAAAAGAGAAAGAAGAAAAAGTGCTATTAAAATTCTTTCTCTTGGTTCAATAGGAATTACGTCTTTGGAGCAACTGAAATTCACATTCATTATTTAGTTCATGCGCTGGACATTTCATTTTCCACTAAGTCATTTTTCAGTGAACAGGTGCCACTGCTGTGTGCTGAAAACGAATTAGACACTGCATCTCCCTCTCTTCCTCGCTGGGCTCACTGTGTCAATATCTCTCACTGAATATCAACTCTTTTTTTTTTTTTTAATAGAAATGGAGCAGCGCAGTATTTTTATTTTTTAATAACGCATAGCATTATAGTAATGAACCAGCAGGCATGTATTCACATTCAAATCAGGGGAGTTTTTATTTTCTCCTAGCTGCTGTCAGCATTTAGAGAAATAAAAATGTGGAGATATTTTGAAGGAGCTGTTATTGGCAGTGAAATAGACTAGTTTAGCAAAAAGAAGAAAAAAAGGGGGGGGGGGGTGTTTCCCTGGGGACACTATGAGCATGTGTTTTTTTTTTTTTTTTCTGTGACTGTGTGTGTAAATCATTTCACAGGGCATATAGACAGAAATCCTGCCCTACAATGACACTCAAGATACTCAAGGCCAAGAGGGGGAACGGTTTTCATTCTGCAATGCCGACTTCCACTCTCCAAGTCTCTTCTCTATTAAAGAATAAATGCTTGGAGAGGGCGAACTCCCAGCTCCTCTTTTAAGTTTTTTCACTTCGTCTTTTTAAAAGCTGAAAGTTTTTTTTTTTTTTTTAACAACCTAATATTAGCCGCAATTTAAGCCCTTCCTCTTCCCTATTCAGCTTTAGATGCTGTTTTATTTTTATATTGGTCCTGATTGTGATGTTTATTTAAATTCCTTTTTTCTGGGTCTTCAATTTTTTTCTCTTCGCAGAACCACCCACTCTGACTGCGCAGCCCAAAAGGAAGATCTCAGCCGACCTCGACAGGAATGTGGATATCCCCTGTCTGGCTACAGGTACGCTGCCTCTGTGTGAGACCAGAGAACATGAACGTGTCAAGAGTCACACCCTGGTTCACAAACAAACCACACGTCATCGGTATATGAAACACCTGGGCTACATGAGAAACAGGGTTATTGAGGAGAGATGAGCAAGCATGACGTTTACCCGAATTTTTCTCAATAAAATAATATTTCTTGACAGTAAATAATTTCTTTCATGAGTTCGATGATGCTATTGGCCTTGTATCAGTTTTTCTTTGTGAGTTTTATCTGGCAATTTGTCTGATTTTTAATATCCTGAGCGAAACCTTTTTATTTCCTTCAGATTTACATTGTAGGGACTGATCGTTCAGCAGGTCAAGGTACTTTCAATCACAAACTTTCAAAAGCAGGCACCTTCAAAATGAAAGAAAACAAAGCAGCCATCACCATCAGTGTGGCTGTGTGTGTTTGTGTGTGTGTGTATGTGTATGTGCACGCAGGCGTGTGTGAGAGAAGCGAGAGATGCTCAGTGCTTTGGGGCATAGTGAAGCAGTGGCAAAGCCACATTATGAGTAAATTCCATCTGCCATTTATAGCAACACTGGATACTGAGTTAAAAACTTCTTGGCAAAAACTAGACAGTCTACATTATTAAAACAAAAAATACTCCACCGGTGAGGCCTTGTTAAAATTAGATATATCACATTTATGAAGCGGCGCATTTCTGTAGTGGTACCAGTTGGGTTTGCATCTTTTCCCTGTGCATGTATGAGTTTTTCTCTTTCTTTCTTTGTGGGCACGATTTTCTTCCAAAGTCCCAAAACCAGCAGTTGAGGTTAATGTGAGTGTGTGATTAAGCTCTGGTGACCTACCCTGTCTTCACCCACAGTCAACTGGGATCAGCTCTTTTATTATTATGAATGAAATTTTATTGTGCCCCTGATGAACTGTTGAAATTGCCTGTGTCCACCACATGAGTTCTCACTCTCAGCATAACTAAATAGCTCCAGTCAGTTCAGTTCGATTTTATTTAATGATATATAATATATTTTTATATTCTTCCCCCTGTAACCAGGTTTCATGGAGGCCATTCATTCATATTCTGTACTGCTTCGTCCACTTTATTGTTGTGGGGGATTGGATCTGATCCTAACTGACCAGGGGACAGGTCATCGGTCCAGCACAGGGTAAACAGAGAGACAGGCAGACACCAGACAAGCCGGAGAAAACCCAAACACAATCACGAACATAAAGCCCGACACAGAAAGGTCCTCAAAATCAGGCTCCAACCAGAGAAATTCTCAATGTGAAGCAAGTTCAACCCTCTCTGTGAGGCTTAATGAATCCAATTGATATTTGGATTAAAAAGATTGACTCTTTGATAATCTGCATTCAATTGTTGAGTTTCTTCTGTGAAAGTAGAACTTTTGATCTTAATTATTGAATGGCCTCATGATTAACTTTATCGAAGTGGTCAGGAAACAGACACGGTCTTTATTGAATAAATGAAAGCGGCAGAGAAGAATGTCAGGAACTGACTTGTGGTCTGGACTCTGGACGGTTCATGGAAACAGCTAAATATCCAATGTCCCTTATCACCTCATCAGATGTTCTCAAAAATGTTTCCAATTATTTTTATATCCTAATAAGTGTTGTTATGTGGCTAAAAACAGTATTGGGGAAAAAAATACGATCTCACAAAGGCTTGTGACATAAAATCAAAATGAAAAACAAAAACACTGAAAGACTTTTTATGTTGATTATATTTTGGTGAAGAGACTGCAGATGGTAAAAGAAAGGATATGATTAGGTTTGCCAGTTAATACTTGAAACTTTCCACATTGAAATGACTGATAGAAGTTAAGTAATCCTGCCTAAATCCACTCCTTTTAAAGCATCCATACAGCTGAATTCAGATGATGCTGTCACTGGTCATAGCCAAATTGTATCCTTGGGTCGATTTGTAGAAAGCTCCAGTCCCGCTGTTTGAAGAAGCATCTGCTGCTCAAGGTGACCTGCTTCAAATCTCATCAGGCTGAGGTTTGGCAGCAGCGTTCAGGGTCTGTGGGCGGTGGTTTGAATTCCTCGTGAGCAATGGCGCTGGATTTTTGGCGGCATGAGTGCATCGATACGTTGACACAGAACCTCGAGATTCCACTTGTGTCTTCAAGTGGATGACATGAAAGCCTTCACAGGAGCAAGGCTGGACACAGGCTCTAAAAACTGCAACACACTGCTCTCTTCCTCCTCCTCCTCCTCCTCCTCTCTCTTACGCACACACTGAGTTTATGTTCCTCCTCAGTAATCTGATACAGTGGCAGTGTAATTAAATCGCACAGGCCTGAGGGTACGGAGAGAGAGGGATGGAGGCTCGGAGGAGGAACCGGGGAAGGAGAAAAGACAGAGTGCAGCAAAAGAGAGTGAGACTCGGAGGGGGGGGGGGAGAGAAAATACTTCACGCATGTCTGTGAGAGCTTGACACCAACAGATTGAAGGAAAGTGTGGAATCCATCTCCCTCTTTCTCTCCGTCCCTCAAATAGCCACAGCAGCACACACGCACGCGCGCGCACACACACACACACACACACACACACACACACACACACACACACACACATAAGCACAGGTGGGAAGGCCTGAGACAGAGTAATTGCATGAGCCCCCTGCCTGTCATTTCTGGCATGTTCATCAGACAGGTGGGCGCTAACGCTGCAGGTATTCAACGCGCCGCTCTTGCCCCAAATCTTTTATTCAGAATGTTTTTTGGCCCTCTTCTGCCACCCTTACCCCCACGCCCACGCCTTCCAATCAATATATTATTAGCAGTCATTATGCACGCATGCATATTTATAAAGGGAGAAAGAGAGAGAGAGAGAGAAGAATGACTGTTGGTAAAAGTCTGGCTTGCTTTTTCAGCAAATTTTGCAGCACTTTGTTGAGCACTGAGGTCATCTGTTGTGTTATTAGGGGAAATTGAAAATTTTCTCCCCCCCCCCCCCCCCCTCTGTGTGTCTTTCTTGTACGTAGGGGTCCCTCAGCCGAGGATAGAGTGGTACAAGGATGCCGTGCCCATTTCCAAACTGGCTAACCCTCGCTACAAGGTCAACGCGGCAGCTGGGCTGACTGTGCGCCGGGTGCAGCCGGGGGATGGAGGAATATTCCAGTGTTTCGCTCGCAACGCCGCAGGAGAGGCCCAGGCGCACGCACAGCTGCTCGTCTCCAGTGAGTTTTCACCGACATGTAGCACACACAATTAACTGTGCTCTTATTGCTTATTTCCCCTTCACTTTTATCTGGAAACTTTTTTTCCCACAGAAGTCTGTCTCACTTTCATTTAATTACTATTTTGTTTGTGTAATTTTGCTTGTTAGAGCTGCAGCTAACAATGATTATTATTGTTCGAATAATGTGGAAGCAAAATATGACATAATTAAATTTCTTGTTTTTCCTAATCAACACTCAGAATATCACAAATATTCTGAAATGAGAAAATCTCACAGTTGAGAGTGTTGAGGTATGTAATTGATGGCATTATGGAATGAAAAACGACCGAGAGGATATGGAGTTTGATTGTTTTCCTGTCAATCAGCAAACCACCGCAGCTGCGTTATTCCCGCTATTCAGCCTTCACGTTTGATTCTATTCATGTAAAAATGTAGAAAGCATTTAAGCAGACTGTTCTACTTTTTTTTCTCTGTTCTGGATTTACACTAGAGAAGCATTTCATTATAATATATCACATACCAGCTGTTGAAGTAGCTCCAACTTTATCCAGTCATCCATCTTCTATATCGCTTGATACAGCTGAGGGTTTTGCACCGCGCTGAAGCTGGAACCAGCTGACATTAGGTGAACGGCAAAGTACAATAAGGATGAGTTACCAGTCCCATCAGTGAGGCAGATAAACACACACCAGTTCATCTGATCTGTATGTATCACAAGAGAAAACCACTTTCTGCCCATCCTCCTTTTGTCCGTCTTTATCCGCCTAAGGCGCCCATGAGGCTGGAGCCAATAGGCAGCACATTGATTACAACCAGGACAGATGACAGATGATCATTCAATCATTCAATCAATAATTTCTAACACAAGTTTTTCAAGTGACAGGAAAGCAGTTTATCTGGAATAAACCTGCAGGTAGAATGTGCAAACTCCAGCCAAAACAAGTGTGCTTCTCTTCCCAGTCTCTTATATGTTTGATTTGAAAATGACATTTCCTGTGTGTTGAACTCTTTCATAAGGTGAGTAGTGTTGTTTTCCTTCTTTTTTTTTCAGTTTGAGCCATTTTTCATTCAAGTGACTGCGTCAGAGAAGCACTCCACCTTGACCTAACGGTCTGCAGGGCGTGCCGGCTGACAAAGTCTGTTCATACTGTTATATTTGCCTCTGAGGAGTTTCATTTTGTTTTGTGAGCGTTTGGTTATAATCAAAGGTCTCTGTGGAGCCACCACACCACCACCTTCCTCATTTATGCCCTCACACGTAGCGCCAGGTTGTGAATAAAAACCTCCATATTGATCAGAGAGGAAGCGTTTGTGTTTCGATCAACAGAAGCATCCTATTCTCTCTCCATGCGTCCTCATTTTTCCTTTTTCACTCCTTTCTTTCTCTGTCTTCTTTCCTCAAATGGTCTCCTCTTGCATTTCAGGTGTGGCCCCCACGTTTACATCTCCCCCGTCTGACCAAACGGTGACTGATGGCAACACAGCCGTGTTTACCTGCCAGACGAGCGGCGCTCCGAAGCCCGCCATCACCTGGAGGAAAGGTACCAGACCGTGCGCGCAAAGACACAGACGCCGCTGACAGAATGTGTTTCTAATTAAAATGTGTTTAATGACTTAATTACTTTCCTTCACCTCTCGGCTAATTTATTATTTTCTCTCTCTGCAGGATCGCAGGTCTTAGCCAGCGGCTCCGTCCAGGTTCCCAGGTTCACACTGCTGCAGTCTGGCGGTCTGCAGATTCAGCCCGTCAGCTCCCAGGATTCGGGAGAGTACACCTGCATCGCCTCCAACTCGGAGGGAACCATCAACTCCACCGCCACGCTCACCGTCTGGAGTAAGACGCACAACGCATGCTCTGCACACACAAACAGAGACGGATTAAACTGCTCAATATACATTTGCTAAAGAGGCTAAAACAGACATGGAACAGTAATTTATCCATAGCTGTCCGATTGCATTAGCTCACAGTGGAGAGTAGATCTGTGATTGGTTATTGATGCTGTTAACTGATGCAGGAATGAAATAATCATTTGATTGGCTTGGTTAGAGGCCGACGGATTAGCTGATAAAGTTATCGATTAGCTAATTGTACCCATATATACATATATAAATACACGTAAACAGGAATTGGCTGTTTTAGATGAAATCCACTTTAGCGAGATGAACATTGCTCGAGCAGATTTCTGCTCTCACTACTGAGGTGAATGTAGAGTATCTGCTGTTTTCTTAGTCTGTGTGTGGGTGTGTGTGTTGATAAACTTCCTTTGTTGACATTGTTGCACATCTAACATTTAAAAGTATGCATTATAAACCATGTCATGATATAGACATGCTAAACAAGTTTTATTTTC
This sequence comes from Salarias fasciatus, assembly GCF_902148845.1. Lineage (NCBI taxonomy): Eukaryota > Metazoa > Chordata > Actinopteri > Blenniiformes > Blenniidae > Salarias > Salarias fasciatus. The sequence goes on along the minus strand of NC_043750.1, from coordinate 25,024,055 downwards.
ACTCTCAAATTCTGTTTTTCTTTTTGTTTTTTGTTTTTTATGTCTTCTCCCTGTCCAGACCGAACAGTGATTTCTGTTCCACCGACAGACCAGCGTGTTATCAAAGGAACCACCGCTGTTCTGGACTGTAACGCCACCAACGACCCCAGGATCGATATCAGGTACGTGCTCGGCGGCCCTGACTGTTTACTTACACGATCCCTAATCTTGTAGCATCTCATCTTCTCGTCTGCAGCGTTGGGCAGACGTATTAGGTCGATGTAAACAGTGGTACTTATCCGTCATATAAAACCAGCAGGTTAAAAAAAAAAAACAGTTTTTCAGTTTGGGAAGGCTGTGTTGCGATTCCCTTTTGTCACGTTCCGCTGCAGGTTCATGTGGGACCGAGGCGGCGTGCCGGTGCTTCCCACCAGCGGAGGCCGCATCTCCCTGCGAGAGGGATCCCTCACCATCGGCCAGACGTGGTCCGGGGACATCGGGGACTACACCTGTACCGTGACGTCGAAAGCTGGCAACGATTCCCGCTCCGCACGTCTGGAAGTCATGTGAGTTCAAAGAATTTATCCCTTCCCCGATCTGCTACTCAATCACGTTCTGCTGGGTTTTATTTATTTATTTTTTTTTTTGCAGATTACACAAATGAGATATGGGGCCTTAATGAGCTTCACGCTACCTGTTTTCCTGTTCGCAGGCTTGATGCTAAGTTAAATTAACCATCTGCTGGCTATATCTTCGTGTTTAACACGCTGACAAGAGAGCGGTGTTTGTCTTTTCATTTAACTCTAGCTAAGAAAACAAATCAGTGTATATCTCAGTTTATTAAGCCCGGAAACACGTGCTTTGTTCTGCTTCACATATATTTCACCTCCCCCTACATTCTCAGACAGCTGGCTGGTATTTGATTTTCATATTATTTATACTTTGTATCCTGGTAAATAAGTCATTTCTTATCTGGCAGCATAAATAGCTTTCCTCCTCGTGATTAGTCTCATCGATTTTGATGCAGCACAGCTTTAAAGCAGGAAAAAAACATGCTCCTGTCTTCTTCTAGTGAGCTGTTGGACTTATTCATATTGCAGATATGATTGACAGAGAGGATGTCTCATGATAAAAAAACATAAAAAAATAATAATAATAATAATTGACTATGCAAAATAAAAGTTAGATGGAGCAGATTGATGAATTGTTACACTGGGAAACACGAGAAAATAATTATTGTCAGGTACTTTCAGCACTTGTTTCATGAGTTAATTGCTTGTTTCTCATTGTTGCCATGTTCAGTCAAGGGTCAGACCCTCGGTGAGTTATTACTAGACAGAGCAATAATTATGTAGGCATGTTTCTGCCTACAAGTAGACTTTACAATCCCACCTCTGAGATCACTTGCACATTGCTATGCAAAACGCACTTCCACATGTGCGTCCGTGTGCTGTGGGGGAAGCGCGCTCCAGATGTGCCACAGGGCGGTCCCGCTATGAGCAGGCATGCCCATCTGCTCACATTAAAGCAGGCCACACACATTTAATCTGTGTCCTGCTCTGCGACCCTCACCGCCTCATTATGGCCACTGTGAGAGAACAGGTAGCAGCATTTATGCATTAATAAGCACTTCTGTAATATATTTATAATGGGCAGTTATGATATATTAATATAATTGCGGGGGAGAGGAGAGAGAGACTGAACAGAGATCCACATCCCTCTGAATTATAGAGGGACAAGAGGTTACACATGTCACCCTCAGAGGGAGGGAGCGGATCTGTGTTTACAGCCGAGTAAAAACACACGGGGAGCGAAGGGATTTCTGTATGACCATGTGTGTGTGTGTGTGTGTGTGTGTGTGTGTGTGTGTGTGTGTGTGCGTGCATGTCTATGTGTGTGACTGACATTCTCGTTAGCTCCGTATCAATGGGTCACAGAGGCTAACAGACGATGGCGGCTGCGGAGACAGACTAATTACCAGCAGGTTATTGGTTCAACTCCCGTAAGGCCCATCCATGTGTCCGTGAGTTCGTGACTGTGCTTGTTCGTGGCTATGTGTGTGTGTGTGTGTGTGTGTGTGTGTGTGTGTGTTTGCAGGCCGGGTGTGAAGGTAGTTGCTCTAACATTCTCTGAGCTCATCCATTAATTAATATGATCATGTCAGCTCAGAAAAGAAAACATGGTTCTCATTTCCTCTCGCTCCCTCCTCTACTTGTCCTTGCACTCTCCTCGCTGTGCTGCTCACCCCGGCTCTTCTGCCAGCTCCCTTGATTTTCTTGGTTCAGACCTCCTTCAATATTGAGATGTGGATCTGTATACAAAAGCGAAAAAGAACCGAAGCAGATGTTTTTAACCCAGCGTTTCCCGATGCAATTAATAGGAGTTTGCAGCCTGTCAGAGGCGATCCCTCTCACAGTGTACTCACACATCCATGATTACTCAGAAATAATTGATAACCTTATGAATACGAGAGATGCAGCAAGTTTACGAAGGAGGCGCAGTCTCTTTCAGTGGTTTCAGAGTAATTATATTCACTCACTTCTTTGATGTTGTCCTTTAATTTCTTTACTTATGTTATTCCTGCATGCACCTGCAGCCTTCAAAGAAGGACATTTGAGATCTACATTTTGTCCGCCTCTCCTCCTTCCAACTAACAGCATTTAAAGGGAGTTTTGATCCACTAAAATTGGTGTAATCAAATGTGTGGATTCTCTTTATTGCTTTCATGAATATGGCCGAATTGCTCTCCCAGTTATTAATATAACGGGAGTGCACACATATACACAGGGGATGGGCAAATGTCTGGAAAATTTCTTTTTAATAGACGTTCTGAAATATATTTGTGGCGATACAGAACACGGACAGAAACATACGGACCAAACCATATTTAAAAGGCTATAACCTCCTGGAACTGATCCTGGACCAAACCCAAGAACCAACCTGGATGTTGGAGCCAACCTTATTCTACTGCACATATTTAATAGAACAAAAAAAATACAGGAAACCAAACGTCTCCCTAATGAACCCTCCAAGCACACTGTCACAGACGGGCTGACAAGACACAAAGACATAAATGTGTAATTACCTGGTCAGGAGCAGGCTTTTGTTTGGATGCGGATATTAAAGATATAGTCTGACATCTTCTATTTGAGATGAAAAGTTGGAGGAGATGGTCTCGTGTTGACAGTTGTCACAGCATGTTTAGTTTACATAGTTATCTTGGTTTAGCAGGGAAGCTTGAATCAGGGGCCAAATACCTGATTTAAGTCTGTCCGAGATAAAAATGGATACATAAATAATACGTGAGCACATCTAACCTTCAGTTATTAACCTGTTCGCTATTGTTTTCTTGATTTCTCCAAAAATCCAAAGTGAAGTTCAGTGTGAAGACTAGAGATTGTGGTTTTGTGAAGTTACTGGGCTGCATGCCGACTTTTTCCTGGCCAGGATCAGGGACTTTTTGAAATCTACCTGGCTACTGTTGGCAGCCAAGAATGAGTCCAGCCAAATGCTTAGAGCCACATTGAAGTTACTCTGATCTTATGAGCATTTATATAATATTTTTCCCTTGGAGTTTATTATTTCTGACTGGGAGTGGCACAGCGAAGATGTTCCTAATAGAATAATTGTCCTGGATGCTTTTTATCAGCCTTGCATAATTTAGCTATTCAATGTTATTGCAGCTCCAATTACAGAAATGTGCTGGTATTTTATCGTCGTCTTTTAATTGTAATGCAATGCTTTTCTTTTTCTTTTCTTTTTTTTTTATTACAGATTAAAAATTCAAATGTTAATGTCAGAGAGGTGCACGGTCTAAACTGTCTGTGTCACAGTTGGTTCATGATTTACATTTTTCATTAAACGCCGGTTGTTGTCAGCTCCTTAATAATAAATATGTCCTCCTCATGATTGCTTCTTAAGTAACGCTAAATTAACTTTAGCCCTTTGTCAGTCAGGCGGTCATAGTCGTTACACTGTGCATCTCTTTGTTGTCTTCTAAACGTAACTTTAAAATACTAAAACGATTCTGCAGAAATGGTCAATGACTAAAATGTTCAATCTACAGCTATTTTAGTTGTGAGGCTTTGCATGCTCCTGAATACAGTTCATATGATGATTCGTGTGATAATGAAAAGTTCATCAATACATCATTAAAACTTTCTAATATATCGCTTCCATCTACATTTACATCCTCCAGCATGAAATTGTGTAGATGAATATCTACTCCTCCTCTTCAGAATAATGTAAAGTGTGATTAGATTTTTTCTGATCATAATTTCCTTTTCAGCCTAAAGCTCTTGACAGGTAGTTGTACCTCTCTTGCTTCAGATCTGTCGATGACCAGGTCTCAGGATATGTGCATTTTAAAGGTCTGTGTCACATTTATTAGAAAGTGCAGTCAGTGCACAGGTTTCTCTACTCTTCAGAAAACTTTCGTAACACAATGAAACACAATACGACCACCACATTATTTGTGACCTGCACAGTGTAGCGATGAAGAAGACTCTCACTCTAGTCTCGCTGAAGAAGTGTCAGACTGTCTCTTTCCGCCAGTCCATCCATCCAGCCACCTTGTAGAAGTAGTTCTGATCATAACAATTTTCCACTGTCAGTTATTGTCAGTTATTGTGCTAATCACTGTGATCTCCCTGCATCAGGAAAGGAGTCCACTTTCCTTTAAGTCGAGAATTCACTTCATGTTTTCCTGTTCGGAAATCCAGCTGTGACTTTTCTCTGAATTCAGCTGAATGTTTTTTTTTTTTTTGTTGGTTTTTTTTTCCCCAACTCTCTGTTGCTCTTCTTCTACATCAGCATGATAATAGTTGTGGCTGCATGGCGTATTAGTATTCTCTGACTTGTTGTGGAGCCACTCCTCTCTTATCTTAGGCACGTTAAAGAGTTGTATACTTATTCATGACTTCTTTCCCCTTCAAGTACACCTTGAGACTTTTTGATCCAACTGCATAAATACTAAAACATATTGTGTTTTTACTCTTTTTTTTATTGTAAGGTGTCATGAACCTTCATTCAATGTCACAGTGGGAATCTTTATGATCTTCTCATACTTGATGCATGCAACAAATTGACTTTTTGAAGGTGCTTGAAGAGTTTCTCCTTTGTTTCCTTTTAGCTGCTTTTGATGTTGTTGTTGTTGTTGTTGTTGTTGTTGTTGTTGTTGTTGTTGTGTTGCGTACTTTGTGTTAAGTTTATGAGACTGGTTAAGGTGGTTAAGACATTTCGTCCTCCGGCGGTCCATTGGTGCCGGTGGTTTGGTGACACTTGTCATGGACATGCCAAAGTGCCGTCCGGCAGTAAAGCCCACATTGTCCCCGGTAGAGGATCTCACACAGGAGCTCTTTGCCTATTGGGAAGCATTCAGTGTATGAAACTTTATTTATAAAACATTTTATAACAATCACTGCTGCAAATAGTCATAAAAATCTGTGTATGTAATAACAGAATAAAAATACAATGAAACAGTGTAATGGTAACAATAGGACAGGAGCAGATTCTCAAACTGGGTTAAGTCAAGGAATAAGAATGGGTTTTAAGATTAACTTTAGAATTGGACAGTGAAGGGGTTTGTCTGATGCTCAGCGGTAGCTCACTCCACAATTTATGAAAACAATACAAAGATCTGACCCTCTGAGTTTCCTTCTGGACCTCGGTGCCTCCAGGAGCAGCTGATCAGCTGACGTGAGGCACGGGCAGATCAGAGAGGTAAGGCAGGGTGAGACCATTCAAGGATTTAAAAACAAATAAAAGAATCTTTAAATGAACTCTGAAGTGTGCAGGCAGCTGATGGAGGGAAGCCTGGATGGGAGTGATGTGTTTCCTCTTCTGTGCTCCAGTTCAAAGTCTGGCTGCAGCTTTTTGAACCAGCTGGAGACGAGTGAGGGATGACTGTATTAATGGGAATTTCCAAGAAAGAAAGAAAGAAAGCTTTTTTTGTGACATATATGATAAATGTACAATGAAATTTGGTCCCTGCTTTTCACCTATGTCTCAGGAGCATTGCACAGCTTTGAGAAGTTCAGGGTCAAAAGACTTGCTCATAAACACACCACGGTAACCGGTCAGCTGTGGGATTCGAACCTGGAAACCTCTGATCACAGGTTTGCTTTAGAAACTAAAAGTTTTCATGTGTGTTTTTGTGCTCAGTGAGTTGCCACACTCTCCTCGCTCCCTGACGGCTCGCCTCAACGACTCCGACTCCCGCTCCGTCCTGCTGTCCTGGCTGCGCCCCTTCGATGGGAACTCCCCGCTTCTCCACTACCTGCTGGAGCTCTCTGAGAACAGTATGTAGAGCTGTGCTTGCTTGTGTGTGTTCATGCATATGTCCACGTCCATCTCTGAGCACACTTGATAGCTTCTGAGCAGCAAACAGCTGCTTCCTCGCTGTCTACCAGTCACTGACAGGCGCTCCTTTACAGGCATGTGGAAGATTGTGCTGTTGTGTAAATGTACATGCAGGTTCCTTATAAATAAATTCTTTCTTCCTTCACCCTGCCTTTACCCCTTCTCGCTCGTTCTCTTTGCTTCTCACCCACCCCCTCTCCACCCCAGATGTTGTAACAGCAGGCTGGCTCCCTGTCAAATAAGAAAGGAGAAAGAAAAAAAGGAGGAAACGCAGGATTGAGGGAAAGTATGACGAGAGAACAGATTGGAGAGAGACGGCTGGAGAGCTGCTCACTCCTGCTGTAAGCTAAGGATGCTGGGCGCTGAGCGTTACATGCACAGCCGAGCTCTTGGCACAGAAAATGTGGGAGCTGGATTGATGAGCAAATATCAAATGTTAATCCTCATTTTAATAGGAGCAGCACCACAAGTGTGACTTGAAGTTTTATTTTTTTTTTGTCTTTTTGAGTTTTTTTTTTTCCTGTCACTATTTTACAGCTGCCGTCTCACAAGCACAAAAATACAGGAAAATAACGGCAGAGAGAAAGAGAGGAGAAAAGTGCTATCATGGGAGAGGGAAGACGAAATGTGACACCGGGGAATAACAGGGTAGAGATAAAGGGAAAGATGAAGAATGCAGAGAGCTTAAATGTTTGGTCGATTTCAGTGAGGGATGAATCCAGCCAGTAAGGAATGGATCAGAGGGTTTTTTTTTTGCCTGTTCCATGCTTGATATTTATTGGAATTATTTGGATGTTGTTTTAGAGCGGAGGGCCAGCTGTAAATATATTTTCATGACTCATCGCGTCTAATATGCTGGGTTTGCTGAAAAATGTCCACGATCCTTCTCACTTACAGAGATCCACATGTGGCTGGCACAATAACAGGGATAATAGTGCATCTGTCCACGGTATCATCGGCAGGAAGACTGAAAGATAAGCTGGCAACAAGCTGGCAGCAATATACCACAACATCTGTGCTTCTTTATTATTCTTCATTCCTTTAAACTTACTTTCTTGTTGCATTCTCAGCGACTTCCTTTCTTTAGAATTCTTTCCATCACCTCCTCTTTCTCTTTACTTTGCGTCTTTTATCTATTCCTCCCCCTTTTTCTGTTTGATTTATTGTCCCTGAGTGTTCTTGTGTCTTTGTTTGTCCTGCCTCAGCCAGATATTATCAGCCTCTAATCTTTACGTCTCGTGTCTAGACTCTCCATGGAAGGTCTACCTATCAGAGGTCGATCCCGCGGTGACCGAGGTATCGGTGGGCGGGCTCACGCCTGCCAGAACCTACCAGTTCAGACTCTGCGCCGTCAATCAAGTGGGCAGGGGTCAGTACAGTGCCGAGACGCAGAGGTAAGAGCACACGGCGCACGCTCACAGGCACGGCGGGGCTGCACAGTCGCTGCTACCAGCTTTATCAAACACATGCTCTGCAATATGCTCTGTGATGCCCAACTGCAAATCCAGAGATGTTTTCCAAAAGGCATGAAACCAATTTAGTGAAATGTAGAACATGCCATGATGCGTGTGAAATAGTTTCTTCTTTTTTTTCTAATTCTATTCCGACTCTGTGTAATAGACTTGGTCACACAACCTTAAACAAACAGGAAATGATGAAAGTGGAACCTTTCTGCAGTAAAAAGGCAAAGCGTACCCCTTCAGTTGGTTGTGCGTGTGTGTGTGTGTGTGTGTGTGTGTGTGTGTGTGTGTGTGTGTGTGTGTGTGTGTGTGTGTGTACATGTGTGTGTGTGTGTCTGTCACAAACAAGGAGAGGAACATGCACCATGAATTCAGAATTGGTTCTAACAAGGCGAGGATAAAGGGAGCATCCCTTTTTATGTATAATCTATTTTCTTTGCAATGAGCAATTTATATTCATCACATACATACATGCTCTAGGTGTGTGTGTGTGTGTGTGTGTGTGTGTGTGTGCCAGTCTTTCTCCTGCAGTGTTAAACAGTGAAACAAGTTGTTGCCCGTGTGTGTTTGTCTTTGTGTGCAAAATGTCTGAAAAAACAAACAAGGAATGTGAATTTGTTCAAAAACCAAATAGGTTGCTGTGCGAATGTATTATGTTTTTGTGCGCTTTAGCTTGTGTGGGAGAGTGTGTGTGTTTGCGTGTCCTCTCCCAAGAGAAAACACTAATGCGGGTAATTACGACGCCTTAGCACTGATGGAACTGTACGAAGTGAAAGAGGGCTGGAAGAGGTGTGGCGGGCCTCTCAACAGTTTTGCCCCTGAGTGCACACACGCAGCAAATTGCTGGCGCACAACGGAACAGATGTGGTCGTGCATTGCAAAGCGCCGGCACGCGCGCGCACACACGCGCGCGCGCAGGCCCATTGTCTGACTGAAGGAACTGACCATAGACAGATGCCAGTTGTAGTTCCGCCAAATAAACTCCGCAACAACAGTGGCTGTGATTGCTGCCGTCACACATCCACACACCTCAGATTACACTCTCCTTTCAGTTCCCGTCTTTTCAACTACTTCTCTTATCTCCTCTCCGTTCTCTGCACTGAGTCTTTTCCTCCTCTGTTCCCTTTTATTCAGAAATCTTTTCTAACTAATCCCCCTGCTTGTTTGTCATTATTCTTCTCCTTCCCGTTCCTCTCGTCTTCCTCCCGCATGAAGCAGCCTTTGTGTTCGGCTGCCATTCTGCTACCTGGTTCTCAGTCCGAAGCTGGCTGTTAGAGACCCGGGAGAATAGATTGGATTGATCCTCCTTAAATGAAACTCTGGCAGACAGACAAGTCATTGCTGGTCAGTGTATCAGAGCAGATGGATCCGTGTTCGCCTCATACGTAACCGCACACACATACACGCACTTTTCATCTGCTGGATTTTAGCAGGGTAGGACACACACACACACACACACACACTTGCACACACAGAGATATACACTAGCAGGCGCAGTTGCCAGAGCGTGTGACGCACATCACACACTCAGGAGAGTGAAGCAGAGTGAAAATGTCCTGCAGAAGCTCTGAGCAGCCCGATGAGAGGGATGACAAACTGCAGTAATGTGGACAGAGGGCAGAGCAGAGGAGATGCTTGTAATATTGATGACAAAAAGCTCTTATTAAAGTTTGAACTTCCAGCTGCTTCTCTGCTCTCCGATTTTGTTCCCGTCCTGATTAGGATCTTTGTCATAACAGCATCAGTTTATCCCTTTTTTTTCCCCGCGTTCCTCTTCGCCCTGTATTATTATGTGGCCTGTCTTTTCCACCATCCCTTTGTTCAGCGGAGTTCAAAGGAGCACACAGAGAGCAGTTGCATAAACGCAGATACAGGAAAGTATATGAATGAAGTTTGATCAAAGCGGGAAAGCATTAATGCAATCTAAATTCAGAAATTCTGGCGATGGCTTCCAATCACACAATCTGCGTGCGGACTTACTCGTGCATGACCTGCTCCCACACCATTAGCATCTTTAAAGACGGAGCATTAGCAGCAGAAACACAGATTATATATAAATGCCTTCAACTGCAGACATCATCAGCACTTTAAAGCATCCGTCTCAATTCTTTTCCACTTTGTTCCTGTTTTTTTTTCTTAATGTTTTTTATTGCAGCTGTTGAGACACATCACATTTTATCAGTGTAGATGTGACCAACAACAACAACAACAACAAAAAAATCACTGCATGTTTCCTTTCATGCATACATGCACACAGCTGTAAAAAATGTCAGAACAGAAATTTTTGGGACTTTTTCTCCAATGCAGACAAGAAAACATTAAAGCGACACTAAGGAACTTTTCAACCTTAATAAAACATTTTAATATCTTTTGTGATGATACATCGGCTTACAACTAATTGAATGACCCCTCTGTCACGGGCTGAGGGGGTCAGTATTGCTTTCACTTGGACTGAGCAGCTGTGAGGAGGGTGGTAGGAACCCTGCACACTAAAAAACTCCAAATGTGCGGACTGCTTTATGGCATGCGTCACATCACAATATAACATTGTTTAGCCACCATTAGATTCATTCAGATTCATTACCTCGTCATTATCCATCCTTCACACAGCCACTGGAAACAAATGTAGGCGAGTTCAGTCCGACAGCACGCCTCCGGGAGCAGCATTTTACAACGCCATGCGCTAGGCCTCATGGGAACTGTAGTGTTCGTTCAGGCAAAACACTACCGCTTTTGTCCACTGGCGCCGCCAAAATCACTGAAAACTGAAAGTTCCTTAGTGTTGCTTTAACTCAGTGAACTGAACTGATAATAAGCAGCATGTTTAGCAGATGAAGGCAAACATGAGGCCTGCACATTCCAAAGATACTCCAAAAGGAACATTTATATATAGCATTATCACTTTGTTATATATTACGTACTTGCTACCACTAGGTTGCCATTTACGTTGTTTAACTTTGCTGTATGTTCACCCTCAGGCTGTTTATTAGACCCTTTCCCACCGATCCTACTCAGCGCTCTGAACATATTAGATGTCCTCAGGTATTTCCAGCAGCAGCTTTCAGGCTTGGACTGTCTGCAGAAAACTGTATATTCCTGAAAATGAAGCTCATGTTAGAAATATATAATTTAAAAAGGCTTTAGGCCTTATTGACCTAATTTTTCTCATGTGCATGTTTATAATATTTGTCCAGCATGTTAATCTGTCTGGTTTCACACATATTGTTTCAGTTCCACATTATTCATATTAATATCAGTAATTCAACAGGAGTGTTGGCGTCACATTTTGTTGCGTGTTTCCTGGACTTTTCCACATCATAAAAGAACTAATACTAGACAATAAACTCTGAAATAATGGCATGCAGACATTTCTGGTCTGAGTGACAGCAAATGGTGTATGGACTTTTCATCTGTGGCCATGTTTAATCTGCCTGCATGATCCTCAGCCTTTCTACTTTCTGCAGTGATAAATTAATTAGAATCAGAGTTTTACTGTAAGAACAATGAGATCAACATGTATATCATTCTCCCCCTAGAACTGCCACCTTAACGTGGTGGGGGAGTTTGAGAGCCCGCATGATCCCAGGAGCTATGTTGCCGGGGGGCTTTATGCCCCCTAGTAGGGTCTCCCATGGCAAACAGGTCCTGGGTGACGGGCCAGACTGAGAGTAGTTCAAAACCCCCCTATGATTAGAAAAAGAACAAAGGTCGTTACGTCGCCCGGTATGGCGCAGCCGGGGCCCCACCCTGGAGCCAGGCCTGGGGTTGGGGCTCGTAAGCGAGCGCCTGGTGGCCGGGTCTTTGCCCACGGGGCCCGGCCGGGCTCAGCCCGAACGGACGACGTGGGCCTGACCTCCGGTGGGCTCACCACCCACCGAGGGAACCGTAGGGGCCGGGTGCAGTGTGGATTGGGTGGCAGCCGACGGCAGGGTGCCCGGCGACCCGATCCCCGGACACAGAGACTGGCTCTAGGGACATGGAATGTCACCTCGTTGGCGGGGAAGGAGCCTGAGCTTGTGAGGGAGGCTGAGAGGTACCGGCTAGATATAGTCGGGCTCACCTCCACACATAGCCTGGGCTCTGGAACCCAACCTCTCGAGAAGGGCTGGACTCTCCACTTTTCTGGCGTTGCCCGCGGTGAGAGGCGGCGGGCTGGTGTGGGTTTGCTTATAGCCCCACAGCTCAGCCGCCATGTGTTGGAGTTCACCCCAGTGAACGAGAGGGTTGCATCCCTGCGCCTTCGGGTCGGGGATAGGTGCCTCACTGTTGTTTCGGCTTACGGGCCGAACAGCAGTGCAGAGTACCCGGCCTTCTTGGAGTCCCTGGGAGGGGTGCTGGACAGTGCTCCGACTGGGGACTCCATTGTTCTACTGGGGGACTTCAACGCCCACGTGGGCAGCGACAGTGAGACCTGGAAGGGGGTGATTGGATCGCACGGCCTCCCCGATCTGAACCTGAGTGGTGTTCTGTTATTGGACTTCTGTGCTAGTCACAGTTTGTCCATAATGAACACCATGTTCGAGCACAGGGGTGTCCATAAGTGCACTTGGCACCAGGACACCCTAGGTCGGAGGTCGATGATCGACTTTGTTGTCGTGTCATCTGACCTCCGGCCGCGTGTTTTGGACACTCGGGTGAAGAGAGGGGCAGAGCTGTCGACCGATCACCACCTGGTGGTGAGTTGGATTCGCTGGCGGAGGAGGAAACCGGACAGACTTGGCAGACCCAAACGTGTTGTGAGGGTCTGCTGGGAACTTCTGGCGGAACCCTCTGTCAGCATGGCTTTCAACTCCCACCTCCGGGAGAGCTTCTCTCATGTCCCGAGGGAGGCTGGGGACATTGAGTCCGAGTGGACCATGTTCTCCACCTCCATTGTCGAAGCAGCTGCTCGGAGCTGTGGTCGTAAGGTCTCCGGTGCCTGTCGTGGCGGCAACCCCCGAACCCGGTGGTGGACACCGGAAGTAAGGGCTGCTGTCAAGCTGAAGAAGGAGTCCTATCGAGCCTTGCTGGCTCATGGGACTCCCGAAGCACCTGACGGGTACCGGCAGGCCAAGCGAACTGCAGCCCGAGCAGTTGTGGAGGCAAAAACTCGGGTCTGGGAGGAGTTCGGGGAGGCCATGGAGGAGGACTATCGGTCGGCCTCGAAGAAATTCTGGCAAACCGTCCGGCGCCTCAGGAGGGGAAAGCAGGTCTCCGCCAACACTGTTTACCGTGGAGGTGGGGAGCTGCTGACCTCAACTGGGGATATTGTTGGACGGTGGAAGGAATACTTCGAGGACCTTCTCAATCCCATCGCCACGTCTTCCGTGGAGGAAGCAGAGGCTGAGGTCTCAGAGGTGGACTCGTCCATCACCCAAGCTGAAGTCACTGAGGTGGTTGGCAAGCTCCTCGGTGGCAAGGCACCGGGGGTGGACGAGATTCGGCCTGAGTACCTTAAGTCTCTGGATGTGTAGGGACTGTCTTGGTTGACACGTCTCTGCAACATCGCGTGGCGGTCGGGAACGGTGCCTCTGGATTGGCAGACCGGGGTGGTGGTCCCCCTGTTTAAAAAGGGGGACCGGAGGGTGTGCTCCAACTATAGGGGGATTACACTCCTCAGCCTCCCCGGGAAAGTCTATTCCAGGGTACTGGAGAGGAGGATCCGACCGATAGTCGAACCTCGGATCCAGGAGGAACAATGCGGTTTTCGTCCTGGTCGTGGAACAGTGGACCAGCTCTATACCCTCCATAGGGTGCTCGAGGGTTCGTGGGAGTTTGCCCAACCAGTCCACATGTGTTTTGTGGATTTGGAGAAGGCATTCGACCGTGTCCCTCGTGGTGTCTTGTGGGGGGTGCTCCGGGAATACGGAGTCCGGGGCCCCTTGTTAAGGGCCGTCCGGTCTTTGTATGACCGGAGTAGGAGTCTGGTCCGCATTGCCGGCAGTAAGTCGGACCTGTTCCCGGTGCATGTTGGACTCCGGCAGGGCTGCCCTTTGTCACCGGTTCTGTTCATAATCTTCATGGACAGAATTTCTAGGTGCTGCCAGGGGCCGGAGGGGGTCCGGTTCGGGAACCACAGGATTTTATCTCTGCTTTTTGCAGATGATGTTGTCCTGTTGGCTTCATCGAACCCGGACCTACAGCATGCACTGGGGCGGTTCGCAGCCGAGTGTGAAGCGGCAGGGATGAGGATCAGCACCTCCAAATCCGAGGCCATGGTCCTCGACCGGAGGAAGGTGGCTTGCCCCCTCCAGGTTGGTGGAGAGACCCTAGCCCAAGTGGAGGAGTTCAAGTATCTTGGGATCTTGTTCACGAGTGGGGGACGGATGGAGCGTGAGATTGACAGGCGGATCGGTGCAGCGGCTGCAGTGATGCAGTCGTTGTATCGGTCCGTCGTGGTGAAGAAGGAGCTGAGCCGAAAGGCGAAGCTCTCGATTTACCGGTCAATCTACGTTCCCACCCTCACCTATGGTCATGAGCTTTGGGTCATGACCGAAAGGACAAGATCCCGGATACAAGCGGCCGAAATGAGCTTCCTCCGTAGGGTGGCTGGGCGCTCCCTTAGAGATAGGGTGAGGAGCTCAGTCACCAGGGAGGAGCTCGGAGTAGAGCCGCTACTCCTCCACATCGAGAGGAACCAGCTGAGGTGGCTCGGACATCTGTTTAGGATGCCTCCTGGACGCCTCCCCAGGGAGGTGTTCCGGGCATGTCCCACTGGGAGGAGACCCCGGGGAAGACCCAGGACACGCTGGAGAGACTATGTCTCTCGGCTGGCCTGGGAACGCCTTGGGATCCTCCCAGAGGAGCTGGAGGAAGTGTCTGGGGACAGGGAAGTCTGGGCATCCCTGCTGAGACTGCTGCCCCCGCGACCCGGCCCCGGATAAGCGGTAGAAAATGGATGGATGGATGGATGGATGTATATCATTGTGCTTTGCGACATGTATGCAAATCACATCAAACTATAATTCTCTTTACATTTGGAGCTAAGCGCCTTCTGGCATTAGTCTTTGAATCCCAGTAAATGTACATTTTATAATAATAGCATTACGTGTTTTGCTTTTTATTAGGTTTATTTAATTAGCCTGCAGCATGAGAGGTCAGCCTTTATTTTCATAGAGCTGAATAGATCAGCATCGCTGCTGTGTCCTCCAAATGATCGCTGCGTTGTGACAGCTAATTAGATGTTAAAATTAAAAAAGGAGGACCAGAAAGTTCTAAGAGCAGATAAGGATCAGTTATTGACCGGTATAGATTGAGGTTGCGCTTTATACATTCATGCATTTCTTTATCGAAGTCGACCTTTTGCTGCGTCTTCTTGCAGGAGATTCTTCTCATTTACATGAAAATGAAAAGTTCCATTATTCATGTTACACTCAAATTTCCGGTGCGGTGAACCCAATCAGTCTAGTTTTGAAACACATTCCTTACATTTCCTCTAAACAAAACCATTTTGTGTCTCAAGCTCCTGCAATAGGTGATGATTAGCTCGTAATTGGAGTTTCTGTAAAGTAATGAGGCCTAACATGAAAACTGTTCAGCATGATGTTTTGCTTTGATTGGGGATTAAAGACTTATTAATAAATAAGTAATGAGTAGCGACTGAAGCGTTCACAGTGAGGGAAAACTTCTCAAAGAGAAACACTAATACTTAATGTAACAGATCCCTATATCACTAACAATAAACTGTATGTATCATCACTTTTGAAAAGAGGCTTTCAGAGTAAAAATATACTCATAAAACATTGAAAAATTGAAGGATCTTTGAAGTACCTCGGTGCATATCCAGTGAGAGCTTTAATTAAATGTTATGAAACAGTGTTATAAACTAATGACTCATTATTACAGTTTCACCAATGTTCTCTTGTAAGTAATTGTCATGCATCATGTTGTGCCAACAGCTTGTTAATGTTTCTTAATTATCAAACCATTCCTGATTCGGTCCTTAGAGAGTCTTACAAGAAATTTAATTTACATGCAAAGATGTGATCATATGCTTTGATGCTGATGGTGGTGATAGACAACTGTTGCTCTGCTTTTGTCTAAAATCTATAATCGCTGCCTTCGCTCTAAAACATTTCATGTTGTGTTCAAGAAGAACATTTGTCCTTCTATATGTTGGCACAAATCCCCACTGACTGTTTGTCCATCCTGGTATTCAGCTAGTTTTACTCAAATGTGATTCACGCACGCAGCCTCACTGAAACACACACTCATTAGGTTTCAGTGGCCAAAGGTCAAGATCACTGTGACCTGATGAATTCTCATTAACACCACATCTCAGCAGACCCTCCAGGGAATTTCTTCAATGTTCCCACATGTGTGCACTCTCAGTTAATCAGGTTTCAGTTGGTACAAATCAACGTCACGTTGTGTTTGTCTAGTTTTCGTGAGAACAGGATGCCTGTATCACCTTTTTTTAATGATTCCTCTACAGCAGGAGTCTTCAATGTGTTTTCCACCTCCACCCTCACAGAGCGTGTCCGTCTCCACAGCTTAGATACAGCACATCCTTTATCTGTGACTGTTGCACTTGAGTGTATTTCATTAATTTTTTCTCATTTACTTTAAAGAACTTGTGTTTAACTGAATACACATGATGTTTCATCGTCCATTTATTACTTTTTACCAAGGTCCCCCCCCCAAGGTTTCATCTGACAGTTGAAGCAGATGAATGCAGCTTTTGAAACTGATACAATTGGAAAATGAGTCTGGGAATAGGCATCATTGTAACCTCACAGTTTTTTTTTTTGTTTGTTTTTTTGTTTTTTATTTTGTTTTTTAATTAATTTCTGCCACCGAGTATTCAAATGAATCTCTCGTGCTGTCAGCAGGAGTGGCTCACACTTTGGAAACCACGGCTCTACGGTCTTGATTAGATATACAGAAAAATCTACTTCAAATTGAGAAACAAATAGCCATGCAGCTGCAGTCCCGTTTAATTTAATTTGCAGTTTTTCAATCTGTACATGAGGCTATTTTTTCACCTTTAGGTTGTTCACTTTAAGTAATGTCTGAATTGCTCCACTGACTGAGCTGACCTGCCTGCTGCCAGACCAGCCCCAGAGGGGCAGGTATCATGCTCCCAGAGACAAAATAAACCCAGTCTCCGTGCAATGATTAGTGACAGTCTTATCTTTATTTGGGCAAGTGGTGCAGGATGGCTTTTTAACAAGGAGCAGAGGAGGATCTCTTCAGAGTTTGTAGTGTTGACTTGTCCCTGGCAGCTCCACTTCTCCTTGATCAATCAAGAGTCAATTAAATGTTTCTGCATTAGAAATCAAGAGGTCTCCTGAGGTATTTTTTTTTTCTACTTTTAGTATAAACACATTTCTCTCTCAGTCTGAACACCAGATAAAACGAGAGAGGGCATCTTCTGCAATATCTTGACTGGTATTCTTAAAAAATAATAATATCTAATATTATAGCAACAATTGTGGCATTCAGTGCGTCCTGTTTATGGAAGTTATGAAAGCAAGATAACTCTTATACACAATGCACCCATATGCTGCATCTTGTAAGATTATGCTAAAACTATATCATACTTTCCTGACGGTCTCTTTAGTCTGTCACCCTTCTGCATTTATATGCATTTCCAGCCTCCGGAAAAAACACGCAATATTAAAGGAGGCTAGAATTACAGAAACAAAAACACACTCGTTCATTCTGCTTGTACCCACTCGCATCGCACCCTTTTCCTACCTCTGTTGGCATCACTCTTTCTCGCTCTTTTTCCATCCGGATCAACACTTTCATATCGTGTTTAAATAAGGACAGGCTTAAGCATCCCAGTAACGCCACTAAATGTACGAGTCGGACATGGATTTAGCCAGAAAGCCAGCAGGCATTAGACTGTGGAGAATGACACAGATAGAAACTTTTCCTAATTCCCAGAGAGCACAGAGACTCGCAAAATACACCCCCTCTCTCCTTCGTGCTCATACACCAGAAAGTATGTACATTTCCTGCAGAAAGTGTCCTCTTTTCCTGAATAACTGGGGACGGAGAAAGTGTGTCACACGACTTTAACTTTGCTGTAGTGTTTGTTTTGTTTGGCTGCAGAACATGTAGAAGTGTTTGTAAGTGTACGAGCGTGAATCTGAAGGTTCGCGTGAGTGGGATGGTGCGAGGTTTATATTTTTTATCTCCAGCGTGAAGCAGTTGTCCTCATGCTGAACCCACTGTATGAAATATTTACCCGTGGTTGGGAGGGAATTAAGGCAACTCGTGAGGAGTTTCTGCCACCGAGCGAAAAGCGTGTCAGCGTGCGGTCTTTCCTCGGAAGCGGGGAATGACCGCGTCTGTTTTAGTACTGTACGGCTGCGCGTGTGTTTGTGCAGCGTGAGTTTGCGTGTCTGTATTAATGTGCATCATCAATTTCAGTCAAAAGCAGTGGCACAGTTGAGGATTATATATACCTCATTCCCAGACAGCTACTCTAATGCCCATCTCATTCACACAAGGCCCATTAGACTGTGTGTGTGTGTGTGTGTGTGTGTGTGTGTGTGTGTGTGTGTGTGTGTGTGTGTGTGTGTGTGTGTGTGTGTGTGTGTGTGTGTGTGTGTGTGTGCCTGCAGCACCTGGTGTCTGACAGTGCCTAACCTAATGGAAGTAAAGCACAGCTGTAAAACCACTGGCCTGTGCTATATATCCGCCTGCGCGAGTCTCGAGCTAACAGCTTTCACACCCCTGCTCTCTCTCACACACACACACACACAGACACACACACACACACACACACACACACACACACACACACACACACACAAACACGGCTATGCATATACATTTAAAGACATGTACAGGTTCAGACACAAATACAGAGACGCACGAGTCATCTAATGGTTTCGATCATTCAGAGAGAGCCTGGCGGTGGGGGGGGGTGGGGGGGGTGGGGGTAACGGAAATCTCCAGACATAATCCATGGAAGCGAAAAGACCATCGGATGTAGCAGTCTGTCTTAAGCTGGGAGAAATTTGTTTGCTGTATGTATGTGTGTGTGTGTGTGTGTGTGTGTGTGTGTGTGTGTGTGTGTGTGTGTGTGTGTGTGTGTGTGTGTGCGCGTGAGCGTGCGTGCGTGTGTGCGTGTGACCACATATGGCTCTGATTACGTTTGCTGAGCTGCTTACAGTAAAGCCAGAGGCTGACCAGCTCAGCCTGTGTGCTTTACCAAGCATGAGAGGGCCGAGAGCTTTAATCACGAGCGGGGTTGGGGGGGGGTTGGGAGGGGAGGGGGGCGGGGGGGGGGGGGTGCATGAGGGGGGAGATGAGTAAAAGATAGATGGATGAAATAATTGAGGTCAGAGGACGCCATGGAGGAAAGGTGAAAGTTTGCAGATGGGAAGAGAAAAAAATTGAGAAATAGTTCGAAATGTCAAAGGAGAAATGGGGGGAGCGGTCTGGAGAGACACATGAGGGCAAAGGGAGTGAGGGATCACAGTGTCTCTCTGGAAATAAAAAAGACAAGCTCTTTGCTCATTCTCTCCTAATAGTGATTTAACTATCTTTTGCTGCCACACTGTTCAGCTGCTCTTCTGGGGGGGTTGAGGTTGAAATGGAAGCTGCCCAGAGAAGAGTGTTTGAATATAAATGAAAGACAAGTCGACAAAGCTTGGAGTTACAATGAGAGAAATAAGTCAGAATAATAACAATAACCTGCAACGTACTGGACGGGAAATGCCGACTGGGTCTCGTAAGCTGCTGGTGAATTAAACGAGCTTGGAGTTCATAAACATTTTTACATTTGTTGTTTTAAACACTCGGTCTCAGCTCCATCATTCCCAGGGGAAATCCCCGAGTGCGCTGGAAGTGATGCGTTAAACGTTTCTTGCAGAAGCAGCAGCGTTTTGTTTGAAATAAATGAACAGTATAGCCCGAAATGAAAAACAAATGTATTAAATGAAATTGGAAGATACACCAAGAGACAGGCGGGGAGACAGGCGAGCACAGAATTCAATAAGAATTCATCAGAGCTGCTTAAACTGTGAGATGATGCTCCATAATAAGCTAATGCTTCGTCCCATGTATCTCTGCTGACAAACACCATAATTTGTTTGTAGACAATATGACCCCCAGTGCTGAAAAGATGAAGTTACTCAGGAAGGTATTGCCATTAAAGTGTTTTGTATTTTAGTGTTGCTGAGACTTTGTGATCAGTCATAGCAGGTCACCCAGCACTAATAAGCTCTGATCCTACACTGATCCAGGCCCACCAATATATTCACAACAAATTCCCCAATAAAATAAACAGCGGGCGCCTGCCTGCTTGTCTGGAGGAGAGTTTGTTACTTTTGTGCAAATCCAAAGTGTGTGTGGGCGTGTTTTACATACATAGAGTCACTTTTTTGGTACTTGCCTGATTGATGTTAACAAAAGACCCAATAATGCATATTGTTACATATTTAGGTGAAAACTTGTTTAAGAGTTGGTCTTATGTTCTTTTGTTGAACTGAAGTAATTTTGGTAAAGGTCAAAGTGAAGAGTGAAGAATGATAATGAAATGTAACCTGAGAGTGTAATTTCCCAAGAAAGTGTTAAATACATGTGTGTAAGTGGTTGTGTCAAGGAAGGACCGTAAACCATTGTGAAGTCCCCCCCCCCGCTCAAACACATCTGTGTGTGTCTGTCAGGTTGATGCTGAGGGAGGAGGCGCCCAGTGCTCCTCCAAAGAATATTGTAGCCAGCGGGCGAACGAACCAGTCCATCATGGTGCAGTGGCAGCCTCCACCAGAGCCCCAGCTGAATGGAGTCCTTCGGGGATACGTGCTCAGGTAAACACACAGAATCATTGACATGTTTTTTTTTTTTTTGTTTTTTTTTTTAATTCCACAGCTTCAGTTGAATTCTCGAGTCGCAGACAGGAAACAAAGGGTGAGGAGGGTGGGTGTGAAATGCGGCACAGGCGACATGCATGCAGCCGTGTCGATGTATGCATTTCAGTCTGGAGATCATCCAAAATCTTCAGGATTTGTGGACGTTTCTACCTGGTCACAACATTGAATATTATGAACATGTTATCTATTTGTGGACCTTAAACATCTCGAGCGAAGAGGTTGAAGACAGAAATAAATGAATCTCAGATCCATCCTTGTTATATTCAGCATTATTCGTTTTCTCTAGTTATATAGACGAAATGTTATTCTCAGCTTTCCATATTAAAACTTACATGGACAATAATGGTGGGATTAACCAATCATCCCAGTGCTTTAAACACTCAGACGGGCTGCTATCGACTTGTCATGGTTTTGTGTGTGTGGTTGTCTGCCTCCTGAGAGATGTTTCAGCAGTTTTGCTATCGCTATAACATCTTCTTCATCGGTCAGATTATTGGAACAGTGTCTTTTTTCTGGATAATAAGCAGAAATACCATAATGTGTTTTTTATTAGTGTCTGTCGAAGAATATAGACTCCTTTGCAGACTGAAAGCTGAGCAGTTCAGAGTAATGCTCAAAAAATGTGTTTCTTTCAAAGGGATTAAGTTACAAACTCACATCCATTTGGCATTGTACTAAACTAAATTAAAAAAAAATGGACATCATCCAACATTCAGTTTACATCGTCTGACTTAGTTTGAAATACTTTTTTTTTTGTTGTATGTGTGTATTTCATGCCGTTTGCGTTCATTATTAGGTTGTACAAAGTGACTATCAACTCATTGTTTCTGAAAACTGAGCTGATTGTTCAAGTATTAATGCCTAAAAAAAT
The DNA here is from genome assembly GCF_902148845.1 of Salarias fasciatus. Classification (NCBI taxonomy): domain Eukaryota; kingdom Metazoa; phylum Chordata; class Actinopteri; order Blenniiformes; family Blenniidae; genus Salarias; species Salarias fasciatus. Next base: position 25,002,576 of record NC_043750.1, on the reverse strand, counting down.
GATGCATAAGAAAATTAGCTTCTCCAACAAATTGTTTGAGTTTTCATTTTCTCTCATCAAGTTAAAAACAGGCAAAGAAAATACCATGAACTTCAAAATTCTATCATTCATGCAGAATTCATGACATACTTTCATAACTGTGTCTAACTTTTATGCAGCACATGCTTTGTGAGATTGCCGAACTTTATTGTTTCTTCAGTATAATATATCTCTGCTAATGGCAGTCTGAATCCATAGGAAATAAAAAGCCAACACTTGCGCTTCTGCTTTTGCATTAATGTTTATTTTATCATTTTAATTAATCTTTAATGTATTTACATCAAATTCAGTTCTAAAAATGTATGTTTTAACAAATTGATTAACAGTGTTCTTCCCCAGTTATTTTCATGACTTCTCACAAATTAATGGGGGAAAAAAACAAATCCTGCTGGAAAGATCCCTGGAGCCCCCTCAGGCAGGCCTGCCCACCACTTTGAAAACCAACTGGTCCAAACAATTACAAAAGTGTTAATGACAGCACTGATGAAATTACTGAAAATGCACATGACAGTGGTTTAATTAAAAAAATGTACAGAAATCTGTCTTCCTGATTTCCACTTTCCGTCTTTCTTTGAGTCACTTCGCACACATTTGCCTGCCATGTGACAGGGTGGCCTTTGAGCAAGCTCGCGCTCCGTCCACTGTGCCTTTGATGCCCTCCTGGAGTGTGACGCAGCGCGTGTAATCAAACTGTCGCCTGCTGCCTCGCACAGATTTGCGTGTAATTTTAGCCAAAGTTATTGTGTCTTTATTATTTGTTCAGCGTGTACGGGCTGCAGAGATTAGAAGGAAGCAGAAGGAAAGACTTTGACGCTCTTCTATCATTTCAGCGAGATAGGACAGAGCTCCGACAACCTCCTTCCACTGCTGTATCAGCGAGCAGCTCCTCACTCTCTTTCCTCGATTTTCCCTCTTCCTCCTCCTCCTCCTCCTCCTCCTGTTCCTCCCAGGGTGGGTGTCAGTGTGTCAGGAGCAGAGAGAGAAGAGAGGGGTTATCTCCTCTCCTCTGCACAGATCCCCTGTCAGCCTCCAGCATCCCCTCACTTTGTGCGCCCCGGTTTTGTGTGTGTACGAGCATGTTTCCGTGTGTGTGAGCGCTGACTCAGCCGGTGAATCGTCAGACTATCCTGTTACACTGAATGGCCGTCATATTAAAACGCTGACATGGGGATTATTACGCCATTGAGCTCCATCAGATATGTACATTTCCAAAGTGGTCTTGCGCCTCCACGTCTCCTCAGATCATATATCCTTTTAAGTTGACGCTTATATCACATGTAGTAAAGAGAAGGTCTTGAAGGTGCACCGTTCACGAATGGCTTTGAAGGTTGTCAATCTTTTGGAGGACAGAAGACAGAGAAAGGTATCAGCTTCATTAGCTTAGAATCTTTAAAAGACCTACAAATAATTTTGAAAAGTTCAACAATTATAATTGTGTGTGCAGTTTACACACTGAATTCAAATTAGATTAAAATGAAATAGATACAATAGATTGCCATGTATTTCGAGGTATAAACTCTCTTTGCACTTGTTTTTGCTGCAAACAAACTTTTTTCTCCTGTGTTTGTGTAGGTACCGTCTGGCAGGGCTGCCAGGGGACTACCAGGAAAAGAATATCAGCAGCCCAGAGACCAACTACTGTCTGCTGAAAGATCTGATCATCTGGACGCAGTACCAGATCCAGGTGGCTGCCTACACGGGGGCAGGCCTGGGTGTCTACAGCAGTCCTGTTACTGAGTACACACTGCAGGGAGGTGAGCAGAATATGCACACACACGCACACACATCCACCATATATTTAGTTTCTCATTCATAATTAGCACATAAACATAGCATTCCTTTAATACACTGAATTGTAATTTTCACAAGTTCTTTCTCGAGATCTGAATGAAAGCAGCTTTACATCTGGTCAGTCCCACAATATGGAAATATATTCCCAGTCTTTTAATATGCTGTGCAGATGGTTGGCAAAATGGCTAGCTTGATCATAATATTTAAAAATGGATTGATTGTTAATCACATGAATTTTAAATAATTCAGGATGCAGCAGCGTTGTTTCCTGATGGTTTTGTCTGACAGACAGATTGTCGCCAGTCGCACACACCATGTGGAGATTCTGAAACTTGGTATTTATTATCCGGGGTAAAAGCAAAGCTTCTGGCTGAGATGTGTTTTTAATGCAGCTGAAGAGTAGATTAATAAAGAGAAGGAAAGGTCCATTAACTGATTTAAGGAGGATTGCAAACCTTATCTATATGTCATTAAGGTCTTAAACTCACTGAGACCTTTAGTAATCAAGTGTTACTGACTGATTTTAAACAGCTGGTTGTAGGATGCAGCTGGTTGCCTGTTGAACAATAAAATGTTTTTTTTTTTTTTTTTTTTTTGGTTTTTTTAGAGAAAGAGAGCTTACTTCTCCCACTCACTACTTATGTCTATATATCTGCCGTCAAGTTTTCAGCCTCAAACTATAGACTTGACTTCAAAGTAAAGACATAATAGAACATGTTTTATCTGCTGAGGCCTTTCCTTTCATTGGAGAGAGAAACTAAAGCTAAAATCCACAGAAACGTCTCTCTCGCGGCGGCATGTCAGTGATCATCGTCAGGTTGACTGCGCTCGCTCGTGCTGTGTGTTTTGGAGGCCGATCAGACGACTCGGATCACAGTTGCAAACAGCAGTGATGAGGTCTCGCTGTCGCCCGGCGGGCTTTACTCGCTCAACTTTGAGACGAGCCATCTGATGCAGCTCGCACTTGTGCTGAAGCTGCCCCGGAGGCATCCACCCCCCCACGGGCACGGCAGCCTCAGTCAGCTGGGAGGAGACCCTGGAGGCGGCCCAGGACGTGCTGCAGGGACTACAAGTCCCATCTGCCCCACAAAGCTCCATGGGATGCTGCACGAGCCAGGGAGAAGTCACGGGCTAAGAGTTTCTCTACTACTCTATAAACACATAATATGACTTCTAATAGTGTGTTTATTGTAATAAACATGGCTGCACAGAGGAACACACTTTCAGCTCTTTCCAGAGCAAATCAATGGAGCGGTTGTGGAGGAATGGAAGTGAAGATTGTAAAGGGAGATGAGAGGAAGTGGTTGTGGGGGGGGTAAATCTTCTTTAAACACGTGCTCGTCTCTTCCTGACTTTTATTCCAACAGTATATTATCATTATTAAAGATAGACTGAGCTGCACACGCGCACACACACATGCTCGCGCACACGTACATAAAACCCACAGTCATTATTACAAGAGTTCGGGACAGGTTTATAGACTCAGGAGAGGGAGTTAGGCTCATTAATTATTCTAATGCGGTTTAATGGGAGTGGCTGCGATGGATTGGACATTTTCTCCTTCTCTCGCTGTCTCTGAGAGGACGCGGCTGGACTCGGTGTACGTCTCTGATAACATTTCTTTCCGCCCGCTCTCACTCTCTCTCGCGAGCTGCCGCGCACGCATACTAAGATTCCCCCAAAGGGCAGAGTTTAGTGTTTTATCTGGAGCTGTGCGCTGCGAGGGGTTAGAAGCCATTCCCCAGGAGTACAGTCAGCGTGGCAAGGAGGGAGAGAGCATCTTTAACATCAATTAATCTTCAGTCTCGCTCTCTGTCTTCTCAGTCTTTGGCTCCTTTTTTTTTTTTTTTTTTTGGTTTTCTTTTTTCTTTTGCTTCGGTTTCTGCAGTGTGTGTGTGTGTGTGTGTGTGTGTGTGCCATGCATTTGCATGTGTGCTTAAGCCTGCCGTCTGACCAGTTCTGCTCAAATATGAGATGTAAAGGGCATTCCCATCATGCAACAGGGCATTATCACTCTGTGGCTCGCTGGCATCAGCATAAACCCCTTACAGTGTAATCACCATAACGTGTGCCCACAAACATGCATAAATATTTTCCCCGGTCACTCGTCTCTCGCTCCACAGCTTTAAACACTCCTCCTTCTGGATCTCCTCGCTCTCTCTAGTCCTGACCCGCCGGTCTGATAGATTCATTATGACACATGAGGATCCACATGCGGAGACCCCATTTGCTCGCTCACACCGAGGAAGAGCAAACAGAGGGGATCGTACTTCAGTTCCTGGAGCGAATGAAGCAAAAATGTGTTCAGCATGCGCCAGGCAAACGCGTTCAACGCTTGCTTGCAATATTTACCTCCTGCCAACCTGCATTTATTTCATATTGAACAAATAACCCAGAATTTTAAGGAAAATCATACCGCTGCATCAACAGTGTGCTCCTCAGCTCTGTCTTCTCTGTCTCTCTCCCAGATGGATGATGAAGGAGCGGGCCGGGTTCAAACAGCTTCTGGAAATTATTACGATCCCGCTTTGCTTTTACTGCGTGCGCTTGTTATTGAACTTTTTATTGTTGTATTTTTGTGGTAATATTCAAAATTAAACACAGAAAACTCTGGTTTATTAAATCATTTGTTATTTTTTTGCCCCTGCATTATTGTTACATTAAAGTGTAAGTGATAAATACTGCATTATTAATGCACGAGTGGCTTCTATTATGAAACTAAACAAGTGCATACCTTTTCCACTGAGAAAATACATATGCATAGTCCAAAGCATAGCTGGCTCATTCTAAGCCTGCTGATCAGTGTGTAATTATTCTTAAAGGTTAAAGGTAGATGCTTTTGCTGGCAAAAGATTAAATACAAATGGTTCTGAAAGTGATCATTAATTATTAATTTGTCCATTTTCAATGACCCTTGCTGACTGTGGAAGCTGGTGCATGCAGTAGTCCAGAGACAGACAATCACACAAGCTCACATTCACCCCTGTGGTCAGTTTAGGGTCACCATTTAACCCCAAAGACGTGTTTTTGACTGTGGAAGGAAAGTTGGTAGAAAATGGAAGCACAAAGAGGGAGAATATGGAAACAACCCAAGCCTGGAATCAAACCAGGGATGCTGTAGCTGTGAGGTCGGAGTGCTAACCACTACCACAACAAGGGGCTCGAATATGTATAATTTAGTTATGAAGATTTTTCTTTTGTATAAGCAGCATTCAGAACACAGCTATATATGAACAGAACAACAAGGCAAGCAGATCATTTTTCATCTAACAAAGCTTCAGTTTCACTTTTTTTGTTTCAACTTTGACTCCGAGGTGTTGGGATGAGGTGGAAAAGGGGCTCCAGGTGCAAAAATGTGATGAAAAACAAAAAAAAGAATCCTAATTGAAAATGTTATTCAAAAAATCTTAACTGACTAAATAAAAATAAGTAGCCAAAAACAGTCAGTGAAAGAGAGGATCATGAATTGGAGACAGGTGTGAAGAAAGGAGCCACGAGGAACTAAAAACAGAAAAAAATATAGAACAAGATAAAAGGTCTACACTTCCTCCACAAGAACAGTGACATTAGTTCTCTCTTTGACGGCAGAGTGAAAAAACCGACGCCATGTTTCTCTCACAACTCCAGTTTGGAAGTTTTTGGAAGCTTGTTCTCCGCACATGTTCTCATATTGTGGCTGACACCTACTGTATTGTGTCATTTTGAATTTCCTACGTCTTCAGCTTTTTGCCTGCCTTCACTCTTTATTCCCATCACCATTTCAGCACTCCAGTTTCTTGTGAAGTACAAAACGTCCCGGACAGAACTGACTTTGTTCCTGTCATTGACACCTCGAGAAAACAAGCTCTTCTGTTCCTGCAGACTCCGTGTCCACCTTAAGGATTTAAATCACAAAGGACTGAAGACAGGACAACACGACCAGACAAACAGGAAACCAGATAAACCCAAAAATGAACCACGCATCAAACACAGGAAACCATCAGGGAAAACATGAAGGGAAATATACGGGGACAAAACAGGGCCCATCCGTGCAGCTCTCTGTATTGTTTCTAATGAAATCCGCCGCTATAACACGGAAAAAAAGAGCCCGATATAAGTTAATATGTTGAGATTCTTCTTTTCAGTAAATCAGTTTCTCCATGTGGATATTACCATAGAAAATACTGCTTCATTGGTACGTGTTGCTCCGAGATTGAACCAATAAATCCAGTGAGCCATCGCTGGTGAATCCACATCCTAATCTCATTTAGCCTTCCTCTGAGGTGTTAGTATGCAAAACACATAAATACTAAATACATTACATGTGATTTTTTTTTATTTTTTTTTAGAGAATCTGTGTCAGAACAGAAGGCCAGCTTTGGCATTTAGCTCCTGCAAGCTTGGCAGATATTTTTAATTGAAAAAAAAAAAAAAGAAAAGATCTGAATCTTCACATAAAACATTGAACTATGAGCCTTTGTGAGATATTTACAACTGCTGCATGCTGAGAACCCAGGCCTGGAAAGTGAACAGGTTGTTAATACATCTTGCTCTTTTTCTTTTTTTTTTTTCTCCATCGAACCCCCTCTGCAGTTAACCATTTTTTTTCTGTGTTTTACGTGTAGTTCCCACGGCTCCTCCACAGGAAGTGCAAATTGTAGCTCTCAACTCGACCACGATCCGCTTCACGTGGAACCCTCCACCTCAGCAGTTCATTAACGGCATCAACCAGGGATACAAGGTAAGCCTCCGTTGCACTGCTGCATCACACAAACTTTCTCACAGTGATCAGTAAAAGAAATCTCTTTTTTTTTTGTGCAATTCTGGAAAGGTTTCAATTTCACCTTAAATTATGACATACTCTTCATGAGAAGAAAATGTGCAAAAATGTGCTCTGTTGTTAAGTTTTGTTTATGCCCACAACGTCTTCCCACATACCGAGAATAAAGGAGACATGGAAATTGCAGCATTGCACACTAGCAGGTGTTTTTAATCGCACTGAGCTCTCAGGTTTGAGGCTTCTCTCCCATAGATAGCTACAAGAAAACAGACCGCCTAGACATTGCCCTACGCAACAGTTATCCATCAGGTTTTACAGATAAAAACATACGAGAGAAAAAAAATGTATGGTGATTGAATATGTTGTTGTTGTTCTTGGCAATAATGTGGTAACCTCCCCTGGATTCTTCACCCAAAGGTCATTTCCTGTGGCGTGCTACCGTTCTCTTGTTTTTACACTCAGCCTTCAACAAAAGAGAGCACTGGGTCAGCTCCTGGAAGAGAAACGGAGGGAGAACAGAGAGGATAAGTCAAGGAAATATGAGTAGATGTCAAGAAAATATTGGGTGAGAATCCGAGGATACAATTAATAATAATAGTAAAGAAGTGGGATCACAAGGAGCAGGAGTAGAGCAAAGGACTGACTCGCGCTGAGTGATCTATATGTACGACTTCTGGTTGGAGATTTATTCCTCACTTCGTCGTGGCAACCAGCCCCCGAGGTTCTGATTAACATGACAAAGAAAACACATCACGTTTTGGCTGTGTGCCGGCGGCGTGCGAGCGAGCAACTCTGTTTTAGAGTGTGAATATTGGCATCTTTGTTGGTTGATAAATACTATATGGCTTTCCGTCTTTTTGATGTCGCTCTCTGATGTTGTCGCCGCTCGCCGAGCTCCGGCACTCCACTTCCACGAAGCCTCGCAGGGTGCGGCGGTTGCACATGTGGGCGTGCACCGCTGGGTGTGTTGTGTTGGTTCGGGGGGCAATAGATAATGATATTAATTAAAAGAGGATGTGAAGCAAAGCCTCATCACATTTCACCCCCCCCCCCCCCCCCCCCGCACACACACATCACTGACTACACACAATACACTTCACAACACAGCTCAGCTCATTCTGATTACTTTTATTGTCTTCTATTCAGATGTTCTGAATCGCAAAGTAAAGAAAAGGTACTTTGTTACTGTACTTCCGTATGTTTTCTGGTATCTGTTCAGTTTTTTTTTTTTTTTTTTTTTTTTTTTTTTTTTTACTTTAATCCCTTTAAAAGAAAAAAATACCTACACTTTCTACTCATATTTTCAAAACTGGAATGTTGCCTCTTTGGAAACCATCGGTTGCCAGTTCCCAATACTGAGAAAATCATCTGCAAATGGATAAACATCCTGACTTTTAACTTCTTCCAATTTGTATTTGAATTGTCATGTTTCAGTTCTACATCAGCCCGTCTGCTTAGGAATAAATGGCAGTTTTAGCTCTTTACACAGATTTATTCTCAGAAGTTACGAGAATGATGGTATGCAAGGAAAACGCACTTTGGTGACCGAATCATTTCATTAATTTTTTTTTCCAAATATCCAATTACCTCCCTTCTGCCTGAAGTAACTTGCAATAAATAATTAAAATTATTTTTGCCCTTCATTGATTATTTTGTCCAAACGTTTTCTTCTTAAATATTAAGTTTGTTTTCCTCAAACCCTGAACTGACGGAATAAAATTTTGTCAAGAAATTATAAAAGATAGAGCAAGTATTTAAATTCAGCTGTGATTTGAGAGGAAAAATATCTAGAATTGTCTTCTAATGAGTACCTGATGGTTTTCTCTGTCATGGAGTGAAATAACACTGACTGACTGATAGATGTTTTATTATTGATCTGTTTCAATTGATTTAACCCAACAACTCCTTGGTGAGGGAGTTCAGTAAACAATAGTAATTTTGCTCTCTGTGTTCAGACCTGGGATGCTCCAGGAAGGTAATATGTGAATGAAACATTTAATTAGGGCGAATCGACAAGTCTATGAAAGAAAACAGTCCAGAAAACAGTTCAGCTGCAGCACCGCGTGTTGAAGCCTTCACCTTCAAAACAATCAAAGCATATCTGGCAATGAGCTGTGTTATCTTCTCAGACTGCGTGGAATCACAGCGTCTCTGGGAAAAACAACGTCTGAGTGTGGCTGACGCCGCGAGCAGCAGTCACCGTCGTTTCTTCAGGTTAACTTCCAAAAGCTTGAGTCGAATGTGGTCGTGCATCGCTCCAGCAGAGTGACTGCAGACACGTTTCTTTCCGACACAGCCTTCGTGCTGCTTTGTTTTCATTTTCTAGATGAAAAGTTCTGCCAAACTGTGCTGGTGCTGGTCTCTCCAATGTTCCACCATGCTGTTTTAAAACACCAGACTACCCGAGATCTGTCTGGCTGCATGACAGTTAAGCAGCCTTGTGCGTGAGGACAGGAGTTATATTTGTAGCGCTGATGAATGATGGGGGCAGACATTTAATTTTACTGAGACTTCATGTATCACAGAGCTTTAAGACCTCAGAGAACCTCTACTTTTTAACTTTTACATGGGTAAAGCAGTTTAGAGCACAGAAACTGGCCCGTCTCGTGCATGTGGTGGACGGAGCGCAGCACTTTGCGTGTTCATCAGCTCGCTTTTCCGTCGCCATCCAGCTCGAAGCGTCGGCATCGACAGCAGACCCAGTCACCACTTTAAAAGTGGACAGGAACGCTTAAGGACGTCGCATCGGCCCCGTTAAACTGCGCCCAAACTGTGCCGCGCTGATAATGAAATATAAAAGAAAACCCTTTTTTCACCATGACAGACTGGGTGCAGCCTTCAGGCAGCCGCTCCTCTGTCTGTGTGCATCACTGGCTCACTCGCAGTGGGAGATATCGGAGTTTCTCAGATTGAGTTTCCGTTGCAGATGCATATATAGAAACAGCATGAGCAGCATTAATCCTTCCGATTCCTCTTTAATTTGCATGTTTGGTTACACCATGCGCGCAGCGTTGTAACACCTATTTCACAGTTCTGTTTTTTGATCGCCGCTCGAAAAGAAATGTGGTTTAATGAGCCCCAAACACTTTCTCTCACTTGACACTAGAAATGAAATTCATATGCAGCAGTAGCAGGGAGGAGAAATGCACACCTGTGTGGGCTGCATAGTCTGCGACATTAGCGACAGCGCCTACACTAACAAGCTAAATGCCCAATTAACAGCGGCGTCGAAAGAGAAAGTGCTATAACCTAGAAAAGTTCGAAGCTTTAAGTTCTCAGCAAACGCGGAGCATTGAGACGACAGAACTGAAGTGAGATAATGTGCTCACAGGGTCAGTCATCAAACACAAACACGAACACATGCTCGACTCATCCCCTCTGCTGGTGGCACACTGTATAATAACAATATGCCATCAAAGACACATTGTAATGCAGATTGTGTGTGAATGTTTCTTTTTTTTACCGCATTACTCCACTGGGACTCTGATTCAGACTTGACTTAAAGTTTAAACTTTAGCCCCTTAATATTTTTTTTTATTAACAAGACCTATAAATATGGGCACTCCATCTTTGTGTTGCCAGTGGCTTATCTCTCATTATGAATATGTAAGTGTGTGCTTTTCTCTGTTTGTTTTTGTGGCGAAAGCAATAACAAAAGCCAAACTGCTGCAGCTCTGAATGTAAATTAAGCATCGCTATTGGAGACAAATTAACCTTCCATTAGGCGTTTGCTCGAACTGATAATCAAGCTCAGTTTTCGTCCTCTGTTACTCTGATGACTGTCAACAGCCTGCTGGCAGGGAATGTATGTTAAACGGTACATCGATATGTAAATACGCTCTTGTTTGAAATGCAAATAACTTTTCCAGGGACTGATTTGTGAACATGACAAATTTGTAAATAACACTTGCGGTTTTAAGAAGTTTTAAAACCAGGGACCCAGGGGAACCAGCTTGAATTAAAGAAAATTCTTCATATCCGATGCTATTGCACAGGTGAACACAGAAAAGCGTGTAGAGTGGCTCCAGTAGCCTGAAGCTGTACCGTCGAAAATAATCACAGAACAGCAAAACAAAGAATTTTACAACTGACGAAGGCACTTTAGTTCAGGAGCCGCAAACAGCACAACACTTGAAAAACATTTTCTCAGTTTTCAAGCCGTAACAATTCTCAAAATGATCACATTTTTGCTCTTTTTTTTTTTTTTAACAAAACCTGAGGATTCTGAATGGGAAAATGTGCAATCTGAACTGCGATTTTCAAACAACGTTTCACTTCAGAATAATGTGGGGGAAAACTCACTCACTTCTCAGGACAGAAGATTTCTGCGGACTTTATTGTTAAAGTTTTCATGTCACTGTAGCTGGAATTCACTCCTGCATCACTGATCTTTCTGTTACTATCATTTTTGGCTTGTGATGATCGCTTCTGCGTCTTCATGGACAAACTTGAAACAGCAGTTACTTTATGTTGAAGAATGCCAGTTTTTACTTTTACACTTAACAAGCTTTGATTGGATTTTCTCATCAGAAGATTGACCCATGTGTTTGGTACCCCTTAACTTGGATTTTAGAAGAAGCATGTGTGACTATGTGTTTTCCCACTATTAAGGAGTTTCCACATCGTCTTTGCTAAAGCCAAACAGTGACTGATGAAGAAACACTGAGGAAAGTTGTCATATTGACAATTGAACAATTTATCCATTTAACAAACAGCACCTCAGAGTGTGGAGTCTCAGCCTTCCTCAGTCCTGCTGTGGAGTAAATCCTACCTTCCTATCTCTCTGGGCTGAGAAATGCTGGTAAAACATGCAGCAAAAAAACAAACAAAAAAAAAAAAAAAAACTGAAAAGATCTGGCAAATTTGTAATTGGCAAAACCCAAATACTCAGCTCAGCTGCTCACCCAACAGATGTTCCTCATATGTGACGATAATTTAATAATCTCCCAAACATAAATGACCTTTTTCCCCCCCTTCACACAGCTGCTGGTCTGGCCTGAGCAGTCTCCAGAAGATGTTATTGTGGTCACCATCACCCCGGAGTATCCCGGCTCACGCCACACCGGCCTGGTCAGCGGGCTCAAGAAATTCACCTGGTACTTTGGCTCCGCCCTCTGCTTCACGACCCCCGGAGACGGCCCCCGCAGCCCCCCCACCTTGCTGCAGACGCACGAGGACAGTGAGTACAGCAACACAAACAACAGGGGACTAAAGCCGGCGCGCGCTCCATGAGCCTCTCCGGTGAATACCAATGAAAGTTTATCGACTCGCTATATGCTCAATCCAGCTGTTTTTACCAGTGTGATGCACAGCTGTGTACACAATTCCCAGGACACACAACACAGCAACACTCCCTTACTTCTATCAGGCTCTCACTTTCTCTTCACTCCTTTTTTTAATTTCTTCGTCCTTGGTTTCCCTGCTGCGTCTCTGCTTTTTTGCTGTTTGCTTTTCGTGTCTTTTTAAAGGGAAATTGATTCATATGTTTTCAAGCATGCCTGTATTTATAGCCTACTGTTCCATGGATAAACATAATACCTGCCACTCCCAGCGACAAGTACACGTGCACGCATTCGCGCCATCAAATAAACACAATAGCCTATAGGCAGAGAGACAAGCAATTATTACCAACCAGCAATTATTGAGTGAAAAAGGGATATTAGGAGCCATGTACACATACACACTGCAGCAAACACGCCCAGCGGTGGACAGGTATTGATTGGTTTCGGGGCGTGTTGCAGGGTTAACGGTGGGTGTAATTCTTGCTTGATGATAGCTTTTTGCATGCGTGCGTGTGTATGTGACTGTGTGCAAGTGTTATTGAATGTCTCAGATGAATAGCTTAATCGCTCCTCAGGGAGAAGGGTTAGGGAGCCATGGATGAAATGAGAAACGACAGGCCTGCATGCACCTGAGTGCGAGCCAATCAATGCAGATGTGATTAGGAGGTGGTGTGTGAAGTTGAGGAGCCAAAAGCTGCTGGTGTGTGTGTGTGTATCTGTCTCCTAGAGGATTCTGTAAAATGTTAATTTTACCATGTTGGATTACAGGTTGAAAATGTTGAAATTGTTGTAATTTTGTGTGTGTTTGTGTGTGTCTTCCCCAGCACCTGGACCTGTCCGCCACCTGAGCTTCACTGAAATCCTGGACACGTCTGTCAGAGTCAGCTGGGCAGAGCCTGAAGACAAGAACGGCATCATCATCGGTTAGAGATTTCAAGGGGAAACAAAACCCCCCCAAAACATTTTGTCACCGATACTATCGCTCCTTCCTTTATTAATCAACCAATTTTTTATTCTGTCATGTTATTATCAGTCCAGGAAACAATTATATTGAGACAAGTTAAAATTAAGTGTTTGTATTCTTGTTCCTGCGAGAAAGTAACACACCAGATGATGAGGGATAACATGACTATTGTCTCCAGTTTAAAACGCGTCGGTCTCAGGTGTACAATTGCAGTCTGAGAAATGACAAATTTTGAGCAAGGATGTGAGAGCGTGGCGCTCTGAGGGTCCCCTCCAACATCCACGGCTGCCTCTGTGTTCTTCACTTAGTCTCTTACTTTTCCGTCTGCCTTCCAGAGACACCCCTCCTGTTTGTGACACTATGTTTGTGTTCAACTGATTCATCATCAGCTAATCCCTTCCCTCTGCAGCTTGTCTTCTCACATTATCTTGAACATGCCCTCATCCCACGCCTTTCAACACCCTGGGTGTTGTTTGTGTGGCACGTCGCAGAGCTCAAGGCACTTTCTCTTTCCCTCAATTCATTTTGCCTGAGCTCCTCCATGGCTCTGCCAGACAATGGCGCTGGTGAGGACGACAAGCCGCTGTGAATTAAACGATTACTCCAAGCGGCGTGCGTGCGTGCGCGCGCGCGCGTGCGTCTCTGTGTTGTCACTTCTAAATCGTGTCCAACATTCATCAGGCGTCTACACAACAAGACCACAGTCCGGGCAGCGCGAGGCGGCGGCGTCATTACAGTCACCTTACACACTCAGAGGAGTGGGAAAATGGGTATTCAATCAAGGTCACCTTGCGCATTTACTCTTCTCCTCAACCTGCTTTTCATCCAGCACCTGGTGAGCAGGGAGACGGATGAGGGACCATTCACTCGCTCTCCAGGGCTTTGCACACAAGTGGCCTCGCTCACACACACATTTAAAGGTGGCGGAGCATGATGCATGACTGTGAAGATGCGAAGGGACAGACAGGGATTTTGACTGTAGTTGCCCCTCCCACGCCGCCGCCCGCCCCCCCCCCCCCCCCCTTTTCTGGTTCCGTACTTCTCATTATATCAAAGTGTGTGTGTGCATGCTTGTGCCTGTACATCCATGTCTTCTCGTGTGTGTGTGTGTGTGTGTGTGTGTGTGTGTGTGTGTTTTTATTAACCCAGCGTGTGCTCTACACCCCGCAGGCTACGCACTGTGGTGGGAAGTGTCCGGCATGGAGTCCAGTCGTGAGGAACGTTCCCTGTCCAACTCCACCCTGCAGTACCAGCTGACCGGCCTCACCTCCACCACCGCGTACACACTACAGGTGGCCGCGCTCACCGCCGCGGGGCGGGGCGTCGCCACATCCTCCACCATCTCCACGGGAGTCCCTCCAGGTACCATTAATTGATATGCACAAACGCAGAAGAGCAGCCAGAGTGGATGTCGAAAGCCGTTTTTTTTTTTTTTTGTTTTGTTTTGTTTCTCTTTGTGCGTGTGCGCATGTGTGGAGCAGAGTAAATATGACTGATGAGCTCTCACGATGCCATTGTCTTTCCTCGGGCTGATAAGTGGCTGTTACTGTGCATCCATGAATCATCACCCACACAGTCAGCACGCACACATTCACACATTAGTCTCACACACATCCGTGTTGGTCATTTACAACGTCTCAGAGAGGGTTTTTAGTACGAGCCGCAGCCGTACTTCCATGTGTGCACAGTGTTCACAGAACCCGCCGGCGGGCGTGATGAGTTTGTGTGATTGGACGGAGGCCCAGTTGCAATCATTATTAGCGCTGATTAATTGCAAACGGCAAAGTGGAGGGAATGTGGCGAAGAGAGAGAAAGAGAGAGGGCAAGAGACAATCAAAGAACAGGACTGGAGACGGTAGAGCAGATAGAAGAACGTAATGAGGGAAGAGAACAGAAAACACAGGGAAAAAAAAAAATGCAATCTCCAAAGAACAGAAGACCAAAGTCTCGCTGAAACGGACTGAGGGAGGCACAGAGGAAGGGTGGGAGAATGGAGAATAAGCACTGCTCATGCAGCGGGATTTTTGTCCTAACATTTTCTGATTACTAATTTATGAATAAAAGCAGAAAAAGTGAAAGCAAGATGGATACAGACAGTTCTTAGATTCAGAGGTTATTCATTAATTCATGAAAGCAAAAGACTGAAAGAAAGATAGAGGACTAAAGATTATGAAAAAGAACTAAAGAATGAGCAGACGGGGAGAGGGAGACCCACTGAGCATAGATTCTTGTCTTGTTTATTTATTCATGTATTCATGGAGTTGAGAGAATTTTGTCATTCATCTGAGCGAGGCAGCTGATATCAACATTTCCACATTATGATCCTTACAAGTTTACTGCCTGCGTTTACAGAGCTCCAGTAATTTGTCTTGTGAAGCTCACATGTAGCTGTACTGTATCCGGGCTAAATAAATCTCTGTTTTAACCATAACTGTGCACACTCATGTTATAGTGTTTCATCCCAATTTAAAAAGATAAATAAAAATGCGCTGCTTTCAAACATAATCCTGACAGGCATGTACAATGTTGCATTTTGCAAATATGTGACTCTTCAGAAAAATTAGATAGATTACAGCAGATCACATCGAGGCATTTCCATCACCCAGAGATGGAAAATATTAACCAAACCCGACAGAGAGGAGTGATTGAAGAGCGGTGCTGAAGTGCTCGGTCTTCTGGCCATGGCGTGAGCAGAGTGGATTGTGATGATTTTTGATTATGTCGATTTCATTAACAGAAACAAGCCATCATATTTTTTTTCCCCCATTTTTTCACACACATAATTAAGAAAAAGAATACAAAAAAAATCAGGATTACAGCCTGTGTCTAGCACAAAGCTGCTGTTGTCTGTGTCGCCTGCCAGACCAGCACCAATTCAATTCAACAGCTGTTAGCGAGGGCCGTTCAGCGCCAGATATAAATTGTGTGAGGCATTTGAAAAGGTGGAAATGTGGTGAAATGTGCATACAAAATGCATTATTATTCTCTTTATATTTTATTCCAGGTGAAAACAAGGAAAAAGACTCTGCAGGAGAAAATAATAGTGATCATAATAATAGCCTTCTTATGGTTGTTGACGTCTGAGATTCAGTTTTAATGTGACAGAAGCAGCATATCAAACTTTAAGCTGACGTGCGGAACAGCACAAACTTGCAAACTCTATCAGAGGTGTGACTGTCAGTGCATTTTCTCTGTACTGCCAGATGATTTTTTTTTTTCTTTCCAATTACTCTTTCTTCCTCTTATTGATACTGTCACGGTTGACTTTCAAGTGTGTTCCATTTTCCAGTTGGAGATGACTTGTTATTGTCTAATTAGATTCTCCAAGCAAGCTATTCTCACCAAAAATACTATTAAATTTTACTAATAGCTTGTTTTTTGGCATTAGGAAAGCTGTTGCATGACAGAAAAAGGAAAAAAAAAAACTCTAAATACACCATGTATTTCCTGTAATATTAGCAACATTATTCGCTTTCAGTGGCACTGCCGGTACGTCTGCGTGTACATTAGCAATCTATCAGTCGGATTAAGTTAATAAGTAAACAAGTCACCATTTAAAACAGATCATCAAAATCAAGCCAAAACAAAACAGACAGCGAACAACAAAAGTAGAAAGAAAAAAACATGTAGCAGACAGGAGAACAGCAGGTGTGGCAGTCCCTCTGGCAGACGCCCACACCGTGCAAACACTCCATAAAGTGTAATATATAAGATTGTTTTGCCTTGAGCGGTCGAGCTGCCATCGGGAATATGAGGAAGCTTAAAGTTGCTAACAATGCGTCATAAATATACATGTTACTGCAACTCCTTACTAACTGATTACTCTTCTGACTGCCGCAGGAGCTTCAGGTTGTGTGACTGTTAACTTTAGCGTTAGCTTTTTCTAAAGTAGGATGCCCCTCCGCTACTATTTCACTACACTCCATATCCTGAGTAACTTTTGTTTTCCAGTTCTCTCCTTAAATCAATCCACTTCTCAATTCAGAAGTACCTACTAACAGTAAATTAACTACTGTGTTTTTCAGACCATCATTTTGACTTTTTCCGGTTGTTTGGCTTACATTCAGAAATGACTTATTCATCGAAATATCGCAGCACATGCCACCTGGGACCACTAGATGTCACTGTATGACGACAGAATGCTGCTATAGTACTGCCACAAATCTGTCATTACTGCCATGTTAGATTTGAGTTTTTTTCTTTGCCCTTTGAATGCATTTTTGATAGAAGCAAAAACAGAAATAAAACAGAATTAATTTCGCTAATGTATAAGTAGAATAAACTGCTCCATAATGCATCTGAAATGCATACAGTATTGCTCACAAACAGCAGTGACAAGAACTTATGGTGATGGTTAGTGCAACAATTCCAATACGAACAGCTAGTAAAAAACAAAACATCCTCTACAAGTCCCAAATAATCTGTTGAAAACAGGCAGTGCGGACCACCTTCTAGCTTCAACACTCCATGGTTGAGGTTCATCTCGCCTTGTTTCCACCAGCCACAGCAATTCCCTCCACCAGTTGTGCACGATGAAGCTCAGCTCTCAGCTGGGGCAGAGCTGCAGCGCCAAGTGCTGTAACCTCCACTGCTGGCGGATCTTTCAGAGAACACAGATATCACGGACGTGCAGCGCACATGTGCAGTGGTGGACCGTTTCCTGCTTTTTGTTTCTCATCTCCCTCCGGTGTCGCTCAGGCTGCCACAGCTGGTCAGGCAGACTGCCGGTTCCCTGTCACTCATCATTGTCATGGAGATTGAGCAGTGTCACAATGGAAATGGGTCACACATAATTTCACAGGTGTGCAGCCTCCTCAGACATTTATAGGCCTTAAATGGAACACGGCGAACTATCCATTTAATTCACCTTCGCCTCCTCTGGTGCTCAGATTTATCTCTCACTGCATTGTATTGCTGACCTTGAAATATGAAATAAATTGCTCTGAAAGGCAGAGATATACAGTTGTAGCATAAGTGCTTCTTCTTTATTTTAAATTAACTTTTTCCCCCCCGTCTTCCTGTGCCCAATCTTTTATTTTCTTCTTTTTTTTTCTTTTTTTTTTTTTTACAACCAAGCACAGGCACATGGACACATTAACAAAAACACTGGAGGCAATTCTTTGGCTCACTCCTACTTTAAGCCTTTTTTTTTTTGTACTTAAGTCATTATTGGCAGCATGATTTTTTTCTCTCTTTTTTCATTTCTATTATCAGTATTATTGCAAGTGTATTTGAGATAAGCCATGTTGCGGTTCTGACGACATTTTTTGTCAGTTTTGGCGTTTGTGCATACTTTTCATCCCTTCGTGGAAAAAGTCTCTGTATTAAAGTGTTATTTGTTTTTGCTCATTTCTTTTGATCCACCCTCTTGAAATAATTCATCACGCTGTGATGCTGCCGTCCTTCTCTGCTGGAACAAAACACTGGTCTCTGTGAATGGGTGTGTGTTGCATGTGGTTGCAGCAGCGGCGCCGGCACGCAAAGGTGTTTTTTCTTTTATCTCAAAGACTTTGTAAGTACTCGCTGGAACATCAGAAATGTCGCACGCAGACTACTATTCTTTTCATAAATAACATTATTATGGGAGCAGCAGTCTCTGTGATTTTGCACTGTAAAATTTTTTATGCAGCTGTAAGACTATATAAAACACAGCAGTGAAAAGTGACCTGCAGGCACAGGCTGAATAATGGGGGGATTCTCACATGGCTCTTTGTGGAGTAAAGATCAGTTGTTCTGTTTCCTCTTTTCCTCCAACAGAACTTCCCGGTGCTCCTTCTAATTTAGTCATCTCCAACATCAGCCCTCGGACTGCAACACTGAGGTTTCGCCCCGGTCCCGATGGCAAGACCGCCATATCGCGGTGGATAGTGGAAGGACAGGTGCGTGTTTCTTCTTTCAGTGCATATTTTGCTGTGTGACGCACAAGCCAGATTAGTGGCAAAACGCTTCTTCTCAAACAGGTGGTGAAGGAGGACACAAAGGTGGGGCCGTGGAGGACTGTCTTCCAAAAGGACAATGAACCGAAAGCAGACACGCTGGAAATCCCCGACCTCTCCCCGTTCACGAAGTACAGGTGAGCCGGGGGTGAACACACCTTTCAGAACACGCTCGAGCGCTGCCAGACGCACACGCACACACACACAAATACGCACACACGCACACATCTCACTCTGCAGCAGTTTTCTGCGGCACTGCGAGGCTCAGGTGAAGTCAGATAAATCACAGAGACACACGAAGAGACAGTTCCATCTGAGACTTTTCTGTTTGTCAGCACCTTCACAGCTGCTGCATGCAGATCCTTATTACCCTCCCGCAACTAGCTGGAGGGAAAGAGAGCGGAGAGAGCGGGGAAGGAGAGGGGTGAGGGCCGAGGGGAGCGGAGAGGTGATGAGAAAGTGAGGAAGGACAGCAGAGAGCGTTCCGCAGAATAGAAGCTGAGGAGAGCAGGAGACGGGAAGAGGAGAGGGGAGCGTTGGTAATCCCTCCTCTGGCTCTGTGGGGAGCTCGCTTCTTGTAAACGGGATCTGTCGCCACACTGAACAGCATCAACTCTTCCTCCTCTCTCTATCTGTCTGTCTATCTCCTGTGTTTATCTGTCTATCTGTCTGAGCCAGCCTCTTGCTCTCTGTATCTCCGCCTTCATCTGTAATGGGATTGCAGCGTGTGTATGCACACATCGTACACTCCCAGGGATTATGTTGTCACAGGCGACACCATTGGGACGTTAGATGAAGTGATGCACTTGTCTGTATTTCTTATCCCCCCCTGCTTTAAGTCCCACACACTCTGCGCGCTCACACTTTTCATCACTCGCAGCCACACTGAAGCATCGTTGCATTTAGAAGCAACAGAAGTAACAAACTCTCCCTCATGGCTCTGCGTGTCTGCCGGTCTATGTTGTTGCATCTCTCGCACTGACTGCAGGTTTGGTACCTTCAGACGACTAAACAACCCCGAGTGGCACGTTACAGCTGAAGTGGAAAGAGTGAAAGATAATATAGCTTTCAGTTCTGAAACAAGTATCGTGAACTTCTACATACAAGCTGAAATTGAAAGTTTTTCCACTGGCATGGAAGTGCAAATTATTCCAAAAAAAGATTTTTTTTTTTTTTTAATGTAGCTTCTCATGTGACCCTTAGTTTCAGTGAAACACATTAAGAAATTTTTTTATGAAACATATTTGGCTTTACCATAAATGTTTACTGTCATGATTCAGGGGTGTGAAACTCCAGCATTTTAAGACATTCCCCTTAAAACATGACATAGGTCAAACTGAGCAAAGAAAATGCCAATATTTGACATATTATTCAACTCTAACCATCCAAGTTTTCAGCACTTAGAATACGCTGTTGGGGTTAGCTTTTAACCCTAACCATGCTGGCCATATCTGGCTTTAAGACCTGTAGAAAGTGTTAGTTACCTACAGCAGCACATTGTTTACAAGTTAGAACAATTCTGCTTTATTATGGGTGCTAACGTTCAAGTGGTTTACAGACTTGTTCAACTGATCAAAAATGAAGACATTACAACGCAGAAGGTTCATGCTCACATTTCTGAGGGTGCAAATTTCCATAAAATCCATTTTTGCAAAATAGTAACCACCCCCTGCTGTGACACCAGACTGGTAAATATCAAGCTGAACGTTTTCCCTTCATTTTACTACAAGTAAAATACAAATGCATGCAAAATTGATCACACACTTTCCACAAAATCCATAATTAACAGCTTGAGATTCCCTCAATAGAATGAAAAACTAACCTTGACATTCTATATCACTTCTCACAATACAGGATTTCTGAAACCTTTGACGTGTTTTTTAGGACTTATTGGGTTTCTTTGACACCGACACTCTTTCATCAGTACTTAAATGGGCAGCTTGCTATATGAAATCCCTGTGGTTACAGTTACTGCTGTCTCTTGCTTTTCGACTTCTGGTTCTGCTCAAACACTAAGAAGAAATAGCAGTTATTGCTTTTCTGATATATTTACATTTTGCTGTGGACTGGATTGAACACAGTTGTGTTTTTGTGTTGATCCATGGGTCATACATATGACTTCTCAGCTTTATGTAGTCCTGTCTTGAAAATTACTTCATTTCCACATTTTCTTCATTTTTTGTCATTTCAAAATCACAGTGAATGTATTCTTATAATCGTCTATAATTTCCTTTACTGCAAAGATCACAAATCTGGGCAAAATATTAATGCCAACTGTGAGCTCAAGTCAAACTGAATGTGATGCAAATTCTGGTTTGCAACAGAATTTGGAATCTTCTTCCAGCTGGCATCCATCCATCCTTCATGCCACTTCATCCAACTCAGTATTGCAGCCTGCTGGAGCCAAGAGTGCTAACCACTGCACCACTGTGTGTTCCCGCAGGCATTACAACAGACAAACATTTCTCTTCATTACTTATTTATTCTCATCAACTGCATGAACATGCAATCTACATTAACAAAATAAATGTACTGTTGATAACCACAGCCTTTACAATAACAATCAATGTTAAATATTGCATAAAATATTAGAAACGGAACATTTTCCACTCATGGACTCAGTTTTTGTGTTTTTGTGAAGTTTCAGACTTGAATTAAAGATTTTCTATTTCTGCAGGCACAAAATAACTTTTCTCACACACAAAAAGTTTTTTTTTTTTTTTTTTTTTTTTGTTAGGCATTTTGTCTTTATTGGAAAGTTGCAGTAAGAAGGCAAGCAGAAACTGGAATGGAGCTCAAGAGAATGATATCCAGCGAAGGTCTGCTAGACTCAGTCCCGGTGACATTTCCATCGGGATGTGTTGTAACCACCCAGTCCCTGGCCCACGCCAACTTTTATATGCAATCCTCCATGTCTGCTTAGTGAAATCCAATCGGACATGATTGTGGTAACGTTTCAGAGAGGTTTTTGAAACTGTGGATGCGCTGACAAACTGGTCTCAAATTTTATTCTGTCAGAAGCAACTTAAAGAATGTTTGACTGAAACGCTGGTTCACAATCTGGGGTTCGAGACCCTCTTGGTGGTGCAAGAGATCATAGGCCGGGTACCAGTCTTTGCCTGTGCTGACATCAGAATCGCATTTGTACATGTGAAGGAAAAGTATAGTTAGACTCTCTCTAGTATCTCGAGCAGATTTTGGAAACTGCTTTCAGTTTGTGTCCGCCAGCATTTGGCTTCTCAGTAATGTTTTGGCAGAGACTGGAAACAGTGTCGGCTGTGAGGAAATCCTTGTGCTGGAGTACATAAGATATGGGTATATTTGGCCATCTGACTGGACCTTTGCTACGTGCCACCTCTTTTCTGCCTCTCTCCTCTTCCACTTGACCTCCACTGTCTCTATTTTTATCCACATTGTGCGCCGGGTTTTCACAGAAGTAAAAAACTGGTGATAAAACTTAGTAAAACTTGTAGATTGTCACATCCTTTCTGCTCGGCTGATTAAATAGCTCTAGTAATGTGTGGACTTTATTTGGCTAGAGGGGCCGTGTGTAATTTGTATCAAGGGGACAGCTGCGGCTTCATTACTTTTATGTCTCCTGACATGCAACGCGACTGGTCAGGATCTGAATTTCTTGCAGATTCCAATTTGTGTTTGCATCATAAAAACAAAAAAAAAAGATTGAAGACAAAAGCTTGGGGCGCAGAATATGGTCAGTGAGCACAACAACCAGAGGAGATATTCAGCATAAAGACACACTGATACGTGCTGATAGCGGCGCCACAAGCGCCATTAATAACGTGACTGGATTAGCACCAGTGTCTCATTCTGCTTAAAGCATAAATAATGGAAGTGTTAGACATAAATGGATCCATTCAAATGTAATACTTTCACAATGGCAGTCAGGTCCCTGATTCATGCACTACTTTCTGCATCAATTTAGTTGATGTACTTTTATCATTGTTACTCATCAGTAAGTGCAGTGAAACCTCAATTAGTAAAAAGCTGGAGTTGTATAGAAAGAAAGTCATATCCTGTTGTATTCTGTCTGCAGCCGGTCTGCATGTTATTTAAATGTTGGAATTAAATGTTGCAGTTTGCTGTTGCCATGCTATTTTAAAATGTGCAAATTTTATTATTTTTACCTTCTGGCTGAGGCTGGCAGTTTTGCTCTCGGAGGCAGTGGGAGGGTGGAAGACAGAGGATAAAATGACTAAATGTGTTTGTACGAAGAAGATTCGCTGCTAATTCTATTCAGCATGTCGTCCATCAATCCATCTGTCTTGTGACTCTGAGGTGAAGGCTGGCTCCACACTGAACGGGCCGCCACTCCATCACTACAGGTGTTGTGAACTTCAGTTTGTAAGGCCATTAAGAATGCTCCTAGTAAACCTGAAAAAGATTCAGACTGTGCGGTCCTAATCGTGCCAAACAAACTAATTTATATGTGTGTGTTGATCAGAATGCTCCTTTAACTCTGCTCCTTGTGCTCACAGGTTCAGGATCCAGCAGGTGAACATCGTCGGTGCCAGCCCCATGAGCGCCCCCTCTCGGCTGATTCAAACCTTGCAGGCTGCACCCGACAAACACCCTTCCAACCTCAGCCTCCTGTCTGCCACGCAGACCAGCCTGCGTTTAAGCTGGAAGGTACTAAAACACACAGCAGATCCTGTCTATGAAACCATTAAGCCCAAATCGTGCTAATTCAGCGTGGATTTTCTTTGGTTCTTTGCTGCACCTCAGTATATTTGACATTCTTTATACATCACTTGGTGTTCATATACATGTGCTCTCAGCAGCAGAAAGACCGAACAAGCTGAGTGTTTGACAGCCTGTAATCAGCGTCCCTCCTGGTTATCAGCACCAACACTAATCTGTCATATTTTCCATTCACCGTGTGAATGGCAAGCAGACCAAACTTCAATGTAATTTTATCCTCACTGTTTTCACTTTTCCGCTCATGTTCCCGCCTTCCATACCTCCTTTTCTCCCTCCATCACTGTGGCACCCCCCTTCTGCTCTTCTATTATGGCATAAATGGAGAGCAGAGTATTTTCCATTTAAGAGTTGGAATGAGAAAAAGAGCCTGTCAAATCAGACACAGACACTGAGGCGCTATGGGCTACCTGTGCAGCATGCTAATGGGATTTTACCTGCATGTTAGCGCCTAGTCTGGGCTATGCTAGGTTTTCTGCTGTAATGGAACCATCACAATGGTTTTAGCTAAGGCTATTATTCTAAGCTGCATATTAAGGGTAATAAAGCTAATGTGACATTCTGTATTATGGCTCCTAAATGCTAAGCCGAGCTAAATCACAAGGGTATTTAAAATGACTGGCTGTCTTGCTTCCTTATCTGTTCAGCAGCACAGGACGACCTCTGTACAATGCTGCTTAAAATCTCCCGTGGAATTATATACTGTGTGCAGACTGGAATTTCTGCCAATATGATCTTTAGGGTAACGAGTTATAGGTGGTCGTAGAAGTCGTGCATAATCATACTTTCTGCCACAAAGGCAGAGAAGATGGTTAAAAGTGTGACGCAGTGGAAGAGAGAGTCACAGAACACGAGAATCAAAGTGAAGACAGACTACAACAGAAATGAAGAGTTCGGATGTCAAGGGTGGAAAACAGCAATATGGTTTCTGATGTTCCCGCACAAAACAATCCTTCAGCACTGCAATTTGTTGCAGGAATTTGTTGACTTATAGTTTTCTTTTTTTTTTTTTTCATAATCAATTTCATCACCTTGTCTATTGGTTTCAAATAAATCTGGCTTTTTTTTAGTTAGGTTATACTTGTCTGTCAATTAAGTTCATTGACATTTCAATTTAGGTCGTTATAATTCAACCGCACATCCTACAGATGTTTGATCAGACTGAGATCTGGAAAGGTTGAAGAACAAGTCAACAACTTTGTCATGTTGTTCGAACCACCACTTCTCCATAATTTCCACAATGTGCTTTTCATTGTCACTGCTGTCGACAAATGTCATTGCCCTGAAGTGTTGCACATTATTTATGAGTTGATCAGTAGATAGGAGACCAAGGTTTCCCAGCAGATCATTGAACATGATGTCAAAAACGATGAAATGAAAACATAATTCATCAGACAGGTCACTTTGGTCTATTGCTCAGCTGCAGAGTTTTCCTGGTATATTTCTCTCAGTATAAGTTTTTTGTTTCATATTCATATACATATTCTGTGGGATCCACAGATTTACTTTCCGCCTCTTACGTCCCTAAAAGTCTTGTTACTTCTTTTAACTATTGTGGGGACTGTTACAGTGAAGGACTCAAAGCAGCTGTCAGAACTCATCACTACACTATAATGGAGTTACATCAGTAATGATTGAATACCTGTTTCTCAGTCATAGCTCCAGCGTAGTGTAGTGGTTGCTGCCCCTGACTTTCACCTTGCAGTCCAGCGTTCGAACGGAAGCACTTTAAGCTGCTAAACAGAGGTTAACAGCTCTCACCACCCAGCTAAAGAGATACACCGAAGAGCTTGAAGCCAGGAGAATAAACAGCATGATCTTCGCTGAACCAGTTCAGGTGTTCTCTCAGTGGCAGGGAAATATTAACACCATGCCAGGCTTGAAAAATACTGACAAGACAAGTGGGAAAGCGAAGCATCACACAGCACTGATGCCCAATGGCTAGTGAATCCGAGAGTTGACCACAATAACCTCCTACAGCAAGAACCAGTGAACATCTCTCCGATATCCAAGAAAGATTGTCTAAGACAAAGAGGTGAACGTCTCCAGGCCCCAATACAGCCAAAAATGAACCAGCTGAACAGTCCTAATCATAAAAGACTTCCAGAAAGGAAGCATCCCATCCAACTACCGGCCGATAACCTGTCTCTGTACAACATGAAAGCTTCAGTCAGGCATCACAGCAGCTAAGATCAACAGGCAAATCCCAACACTCTGTGGCCCTCTCGATGCTTTGCACAATTGGCACTAATACCAGAGGAGCCAAACATCAGCTACTGTTTGACAGAGCAGTTGCTAGAAACTGCAAGAACAGCCAGACCAACCTGTGGACTGTCTCAATTCATTACAAGCACACCTACGACCCAGTGCCACAAAAATGGATACCGGAATGTCTGGAACTGTGACCAAATGCTAGAAAAAAAATTACTGGACTAACAGACATGGAGGCACGAAGCAGTGGCAGCAGAACAGGCAATAGGCACAAGGGCCTTAGAGGTCAGGGTAGGGGTGGGCGATATGGCCTAAAATTTATATCACGGTGTAATTTGAAACTTACAGGGGAGAAGGTATATATCACGGTATAATTTGATATATAAATTTCAGCATAACAATCTTTTAATGGTTACCATAGCACATGGTAAAAGCATGGAAGCAGGAAGCAGTTTTTAAACTATTAAATAACATAAGTCAAGTTACTTTGAATCCAAACCATGTCCAGATTACAGATCAGGGGTTGGCAACTTGATTTGGCGTCGTGCCAATTTTTTTGACCGAGCCCCTTTCGTTGGTGGCTAACAGCTAAGCTAACAGCTGACTGAGGCACCGGTAACGTCTATCAGCAGGCTACTTTTACGAAGTGTCCCTGAAGGCAGCAGAAGCTGCAGGGCTCAGGTTGTTCATAACGCAGAGGATTTCAAGGTGTTTCACAGGTAATGAAGGAGGTTTAGGAGGATACTAACAGGTTAATGGACGGTGTACTGCCTCTGTGAAGCAGCCATCGCTGTTGTGTACTTCTTCTTCAGGGAATGGGGAATCTAAAAAGTTGCATTACTGCCACCCAGAGGACGTAATGTGCTATCGCGGTTGGGCAGTATGACCAAAATCCCTACCGTGGGCCAAATTTATATCACGTACGGTTTATACCGTGTACACCGCCCACCCCTAGGTCAGGGTCTACCATAGTAGATCAGTACCAGTTTGTAGGCTGTGCAAAGATGTCCCAGAGATGGTACAACGCATAGTAGCAGGGTTTTTCATGCAAGCAGACCAGTAATGCATACAACCAAGCTCCTGAGATGTACAGAAACATCTGTGCCCTGTGCGGACTAGAGGTACTCAACTCCCAATGGGACGTTCTCCCAAAGGTGGCTGAGAAACAACAGGGCTAAGATCCTGTGGGATTTCAGCTTCCAGATTGACAAACAGCTGCTGGCTAACCAACCAGATACTGTGCTGGTTGACAAACAACAGAAGACGACAGTAGTTCTCGATGTGGCAGTACCAGCTGACAGCAGCAGATGCTGAGGGTTAAAGCCGACGTGGTTGTCATAGTAGTAGGAATGCTGGGGCAAATGACCCCCGAACTGGAAAGTAGGAGCATCTGCAGCAGATTCCAGGAACAACATCTGAATCCTCAGTTCAGAAGAGTGTCAGTTCTAGGACCAGCTGAGATGCAACACATGTTCCTCAACACCCATTCCTCTGGTACAGGACCCAATGATTAAAATGGTGAATCCACACTGAAAAATATAGGATACTACATGTGCGCACACATGTGAGTTCATGTATAACCCTGCTGCACCAAAAAAAAAAAAACAAAAAAAAAAAATGTATTCAGAATGCCTTTTTCATTAAAAATAAACTTTTTACACAGGTAATTTTCCCTTTACCAATGTCCACCAAAGTATCTGTACATCCTAAAAAGTAAACAAAAAGTGAGTTTTTTTGTAATCTCTAATGGCGTTATACCCTATGGCCAGCCTTAATGTTTACAGCCATCAGTTAGTGTTAGCGCCTCTGGTTGGCAACAAGCTTTGCCAGAGAAAAGCAGCAAATCAAGATCAAGTCGTCTCACCATCCCAATTTGGCCCTTGTCAAAACAACGGTGTTTCCTACACTTGTTCTTTTTTTTTCTGCTTCCAACACATCAATTTACAGAACTGACTATTCAGGGGCTGCCTCATACATCCCACCTCTTGACAGGTGTTATTGTAACAAGACAATCAGTGTTCTGTCTTTTTTTCCTCCACTGTCAGTGGTTTAATAGTTGAAGCTGACCAGTCTATATGGCTTTACCTGCTGCTGAAGGATAATCGCAGTCAGATTTGATGTTTGAAACCTGTGAAAACATGCGTACCTGTAATGTAATTTGAAGGAGAAGAACATAAAAATGATTAATTGTAAAACATGGCAATGTTATTTTCTACTTTTCACTCTCATCTCACCTGTTCTTCACTTTCAGCCTCTGTCGGAGTCTGAGTATAACAGCAGCCCGGAGACAGTGGGCTACAGACTGCGTGTTTGGAGGACGGACGGCCAGGGGGAGGACAGGACTGAGGATGTGCAGGGAACAGGAGGCACCGCGGAGGCCGTAGTTGAGGGTCTGAATCCCTGGACCCAATACCAGGTTCAGATACAAGTCTTCAACTCGATCGGGGCAGGACCGTGGAGCGACACCATCGCGGCACGCACCACCGAGTCTGGTACGGACACAGACCTCATTCACTCCCATCTCCTGTTTGCTGGTGTGCAACGCAGACGTCTTTCGTGTATGACGAGAAATAAAGTGCTTCAATCACCTCCTCCTGGCTCCACTCATCCTACCACCTCTCTCTGCCCTTTACGACCTCCCTCCATCTCAGAAAGGGGAGACTGCTGGAGCGAGGGGGGGGGGGGGAGACGATTCAGATTCAGAAGATTGATTCAGATAGTGAATTAGTATTGAGCATGTGTGTGTTTATGTTTTCTCTAGTTCCATCGGGATCTCCGATGAACGTGACTGCTGAGGCAGTGAGCTCCTCCAAGATCCTGCTCTCGTGGTCCGCCGTTCCCCAGGCGCAAAGAAACGGCGTCATTCTGGGATACAAGGCGAGTAAAATGATCAAAACGGGGAAGATCAGCCCCACTCTGGCATTCACACTTGACCCCCTCAGCCCATTACCGCTCCCTCCAGTACCTTAGCACCCTGCCACACACACACATTCACACACACACTCGCACAGGATGCACACGGAAATCTGATATAAGACGAGCGTGATGTAATATCCAGTAACTGCCCCCGTTTGTTCTTCCTACATTAGTGCTTTTCAAAGCACCAGCTGCCGTTAGCATGAATGGGGGCACGTGTGTGTAATAGTCTGCGTGCGTTTGAAAGAAACTTCACAGTGAAATTTGCTTTCATGAAACAGCCGTTTGTGTTATGCTGTCGTCGATTAAAAAAAATCGTGAAAAATCCACAAAGTTTGCTGGTTTTGAAGAGTATTTTAAAACCTAGTGTGATGTGTGTGTTTACATGTGAATCTGTTTCTCCCTGTAAAGTCCAGATTTCACTGACGCTAAAGTAACCGAGCTTACAGTCGGTCTTTATGTGCAGAGTTAGAGTTAAGCCATCACTTGAACTCCCAGAGCCGGGCTGCCTTGTTTGCAAACCCCGACTGTGACGTGCTTGACATCCTGTGATGTTTCTAAGAAACTGAATGCTTGTTGATGGTGATCAACACTTACTACCAGTCAATCAGCATGCAGTCGTTAATTCTAACTTTAGTGTATCTTACACACTGTATTATATGAAAAATCTGTATAAGTTTTCCCTTTTGAGGGCTCTTGCCTTCTGATCAACCAAAGTTATGCCCGATTAATAAGGAAATTGACTATTTCAGATACTTATATAACGCTGATTGAATCAGGTGTGGAAAAGTGAATATGCTCCAGAGTATTAGTGCTGCTGCTCTTGCAGAAATCACTTCCGATGTTTTGGATAATTGTTCACCGCTTTGTGATATCGGCACGCTAAAATATGTGACCACTTTCTTAATGCAAATCTCCATCTTCTCTTATCTATACACCGTCTACCCAGGGTCATTATCCGGTTGAAAGGTTCACTGATAGTTCAGTTTCAACTTTTCAGACCGATTGCCTCACATTATCCTCCAGCTCTCTTTGATATGATGTAGAATTTATAGCTGAATCATTGACTGCAAGCTGTCCAGTCCCCGAGGCAGCGAATCAGCCCCAAAGCAGAAGCTCTCCAACATTACGCTTCACAGTTGGTTTGAGGTTCTTCTCCTGTCGAGTTCTCTGCAGCAGGCTTTGTTGGTTGGGCTAAACAGCCAAACACCTGCGCCTCTGATCAAACAGGTTTTGTTTTTGGGGTTCTGTTTTGTTTTTTTTTTTTTCATTTGACAAAGAGCGAGAATGACATCGCAATAAGACCAGGGATCCATGTTGGGCCAGTCTGTGTGGAGTTTGCATGTTTTTCCCATGGATGTCTCCAGATGGATGGATAGATATAAACATTGCTGAAAGAGTGACTGACTGTATCTTAGGTTTCTAATACATCATGAAAATGGGGTATTTTCACAGCTCCACTACTTCCTGAAATTAACTGTGCACATTCATTTCCTGTCTTGCATTATTGGCCAAAATGATTAATCCAGGTGTGTCTTGTTTAGACAGCTGCAACAACACACACCTGGATTAATCAGTTTGGCCAATAATGCAATACAGAAAATGAATGTGCACAGTTATTTTCAGGAAGTAGTGAAGCTGTGAAAATACCCCATTCTTTATTTTGTGAGCTCTCAGTTTGAACTTTACTGATTTTGATTATATAACAACTGGATTTATTTGTGATGCTTACACTTAAATGTAAATATTCACCCAGTTTCCCGATTAATGGCTGCCGCATATGCAAGTGAACTGATTACTCTAAATTGCCTTCAGGTGTGAATGTGAATGTTTTCCTCAACTCTCTGTTGGATAAAAGTATCATAACAGATGGTTTGATGGGTAGACGGTCGGTCTGATCAAAAGTCACTGATGATGAAAAATATAAAGGTGAACATAAAAGAGTGTTAATTCAGAGGAAAAAAATGTTTTCTGTAATTTTAAATTTTGAAACAGTGAAATATATTTTGAAAGTATTTTTTTGTATTAAGTATTTTGGGTTTACTACACTTGAGTAAAGTGTAATATGTCAACTGTTAGTGTTTGGATGTTTAAAATGTTCTCAATAATAAAAAGTAGCTCATATTTATAGAATCTTAATATTTCATAATATTTCATGAAACCAAAAGTTTTTCCTGTTTATCTTTCCCAAAGGAGATTTATCTGAATAAAACTTAAACTTCAAGGTAACTTTATTATCACTGGGAGGCAATTTTGGTTCATAGACAACAAAGAGAATAATAGAAAGCAGAATATCAGTAGTGAGATAACAGCTTAGACAAATTTAATTGACCTACATTTGATGGGACTGATAAAAAATGATGTGTGAATGAAGCAACAGGAGGGATTTACCCCACAGAGAGGATTTCAAACGTGCCTAAAACCTTTTATGTTGTACATTGGTAGTTTAAATATTAATTGACATAGTTTGTGTTGCACTTTTGAGTGCACACATTTCCCTAACAACAACTCCATTGATAGCGTGACATTATTCCAAGCGTGCAGCTGAAACTGTGTGTGGACGCTTGCATGTTTTTCATGATGAGTTTGTCGACTTCAGGGCAGATCAAACTATTTGGGTTTCAGGAGACTTGAGGGAACAGTGCCCTCCCGGGCTTAACTGGCTGTCATGGACACGTCAAAGTTGTTTCTGTTAGACTCAACAGTTCATAATTTTCCTCACAGTGACTGATTTAGTTTGAATAATTTGGAGATATTTTCTCTGAATGCCCCGGGGAATGAAAGGCTTTAGATTAGAGGTGCTCAAACTTTTCACTGAGGGCAGGATTTGTTAATGTGAATCTCCTCGAGGGTCAGAAGTCCTTGGTAAATTATATTAACTATAGAGAGTTTTTAATAATAAAAATAAGACCTTTTAGGGTAGAACTAAATACTTAAGGCTCTGTTGCAGTATTTTGTGTGTTTATGTCTTTATGAATAAAAACATTGATGTTATTTTTAATGTACTGACTGACTGATTTCATGAGAAGTGAAGGAGTGCTGCACCTTGTTAGGATGAGTTTAAGCATTACTGCTCTGTACAGCGTGTCTGGCATCAATAAATAATCCTCAAATTAGGTGTAAACATGTCATCTTCCTTTGAGAACTGTCCACAGCTAATTGGATAAGTCACAGTTAGTGCAGGAATCTAAGAGACTCACATTGTAAAAACTTTGAGAACTGCTGTCTCGGATCTCATGACTCAGTAAGCGCATTGTTTTGAGTTGTGATTGGCTCAGTCAGCATGTCTGTTGCCACCATGAATGCATTTCTTGCAACAATTATTGATTTTGTTTGTGCTAATATTACCGCTAAGGACAAAGTATGGACGCCATATAAAATCAGACCTTGGACTGTGATTGGCCAGGGAACCTACTGTTGGGCATACCTGCCTCACATCTTTGCATATCATCATTATACGCTCCAGTAACAAAGAAGACAACGAAATGTCAGATGTGTAAATCACATGTTCCACTTGTCACCCACCAACCACGCAGATCTGGATCCCCTCACTCAAAACTGATGCATAATGTGGCTTAATTTTGCCCGAGTCTCCCAATCATCCGTGACGTAAACGTTTAGCAAAAAGAAAGCACATGCTAAATATTTGTACTAATATAAACATGGTATTGATTGAACCGCTTAATCTTCGCCCAAACACAAGATGGAGGAACAAAGATTTAAAAGGGAAGGAATTTAGCCTCAATTCCTTGGACATGGTGGTGTTATAAATACATAAATCTGCACAAGAAAACAGGCTGTGACTGTGCGATATAAACCAACCAGCTCCATCCAGTTTTCATTTTTTATTTTTTGGATTTTTTTTTTTTTTTTGTTTAAATGTGTGAAATCCGGGTCATAGCAACCACCGTGCCCAAAGCACATCGCACGCCACATCTGTGTATTTTCTTGTGTTCTCCCGAGGAACACACTGAGCTGCATGCCTGCCATGTTAATAGATGAGAAGTGGCTGCCAGCAGCAGCTCTTTAGCACCTTCTCTTCCCGAGTCGACGTTGAATGGTGGCCCCGCTTCCCGCTGTGCGTGCATTATGACTGTTTTTATTTTAGACTCCTAAGCTCCTGATGACATTTTCCTCAAATTGTTGTTAAGTAGTTACTGTTCATGTCGGAGTTCGTAAAAATGGAATAAAAATGAGAGCAAAAAAATAAAAATATTAAAAAAATAAATAAAAAAAAAATACAACAGAAAAGAGCATTTGCTGACATTTTCACGTCAATGCCTGATAAATCACAATACGGACTGCTTTGTTTTCTTAGCTGTTGGAAACTAGTGTTATTTTAATTTCAGGATCTTAGTTCTTAGACTAAAAGCCTGACTGTACTCAGCGTGTTTTTTTGCTTTTTTCTCCATCAAACATTCACCTGAAAGACGTACACAAAGCTGAAAGATGTGATGTGATGCTTCCAATTCGCCTGAGCTGAAAACAAATCCCTGCCGTCGCTGAGCCGCGTGGCTGCACACGCTTACATGTCCCGTCTCTGACTTAACCGCGATGAACATGAGCACCGCGTCGTGAGTCACTTCCTCAGACACCAGTTGAGTGCTGTTAAGCAACTGCAAGGTCATCAAATCCACAGTTGCGCAGTCTGAGGCATGTTTGACTCATGCATGAGCACAATTTGCTTCAAAAAGGAACTCTATTGAAAGATTTCCAGTTTTTAAGTGGCACACAATCTGACGAGTAATACAAGATTGCTGTTTACTGAAACCACACGGTAAAATACACCCAATCAGGAAATACTGGATTGAACGTGAAACTTTATTTTTTTTTTTTTTCTTTCTTTCCTGGAATTAGGTCTGACAAATTGTGTAATTTTTGGAGTGTAAAATTCAGTTTGAGGTCTGTTGCTGAATTTGTCACCACAACAGTAACGCGGAATCAGAAATAAGAGAAAAATGCTAGATCTGATTTGCCAACGTCTGACTGAGCCAATCAGACTTGAAGTGCACACATTTGACGATTTGGTGATCAAACTGTTGAAGTCCAGCCAGCTACAGGTGCTGGATGTTGCAGTAGCGAAGTGCTCCACTTTGTTGGCAGGCTTGTTGCTAACTGCAGCTCCCTGCTGTTCGCAGGTTTGTCAAAGCTTTTTCTTCGATATTGTAAGAAACATCTGCCTGCTGTGGGTCAAACATGATACTGTAAGACCTGGAGGTTGTTCAAAGCTTCACGGAGCTGAACAGAGATTCTGATGGTTTATTTACTATAGATCTATACCTTCCACTCAACTGTATATACTTTTTTTTTTTTTTTTTTTCAAATCCCATTACTTGGCCTGTGAACGCTGCACAGTGGTTACCTGTGGCTTTGTGCTTTCGTGTGGCACAGTGGGTTTGTCACAGCGGCCTGGTTCACTTTGAAACAGCAGAAGAGCCCTATGATGTGGACAATATCTGCAGTCAGGTTCTTTGATATTAACAGCCTCTTTTATGTACAAATAGTCTAGTGTTCCTTTGATTCCAGCGTTTTATTGCTGTTTTTAAAGCCACAAATGCTTGTGTATATATATATTGATCTGCCATCTCTGAATGAGCCTTATGAATAGCTGTTTTTCTACAGTTTATCTGAACAGCTTCTGAAGCTCTTGTTAACCAGGATGAGTGCATTTTATTTCTTCCAAATTTGTCACAAATAAAGCCACCAACCCATTTACCAGCAGAAAGCTTTTATTGGTAGAGAAGTTCACTTTACATGGGCGGCGACTTATCGCAGCCGCGACAGAGCTGAAAATGCTCAGTAAACAGTGAAACAAGGCCGATGTCTGACTGCACAAGCAGCGAAATGAGAGAGAAAGCGAAATCCAACTTGACTCAAGTTAAGCACACTGAGACTTTACAGTGAGATTTATGTGAGATTTTTCAGTGAGATACAAGTTGTCTCTGAGTTTTCACAGAGAACTCATGTTCGGGTTTTCTGACATGCACACGGAGAAAAATGTTTGAATATGAAGGTTGTCAGGCTGAAATAAGCATTCTTATTCCAATCTCTTCATCAACTTTGTGTCTTTATTGTTGCCCTTGTTTTACTGACTTTTGGGGGTCTGAAACTGACAGCGTTCTACACTTGTCGAGTTCGACTTACCTTGGGGGTGGGAATGATTTAAAATCTGTTTTTCAGTGCTGGAGTTGCAAATAGGTTGTGGGTTGGCAGTTTCCTGTTGTGAATAATGCTGGAGCAAGTGTCCATCCATCGGGATCCACACTCACAATTGTACCTTTTTTCAAGTTTTCGGACCGGAAGCAGAACACTAGTACACAGTGAAAACCCACACACAACTCGAGCATGCAACCTAAATTAATTCCTTAGTTTCACTTTTCTTAATGTCTTTTTTTTTTTTTTGGGCCGCCAAACAGGTTTTTCAATGTCAACCACTTTGTCAAAGTACTGTGTAGACACTGTGAGGAAAGCATTGTGAATTTGTTCATTTCTGATATGTTTTCTTGACTGTGCATGTGATTCCATGTGTGAAATGTTTTCCTCACGTCGCCGTTTGCAGGTGTTGTACAGCCAGAAAGACTCAGAAGGTCCCCCCAGTGTTCAGGTGGCAGAAGGCGAGGGGAGCGTGTCGCTGCTCCTCGGGGTCCTCCAAAAATACACCGTGTACGTGCTGCAGGTGCTGGCGTACACGCGGCTGGGCGACGGCCCCCCCAGCAACCCCATCCTGCTCAGAACCAAAGAAGATGGTACGGTCCTCTTCACCACTAAGACGACAGAGTGAAATTCATATCAGTCTATTTTCACAACACATAGATTTGATCTGAACTGGGAAAGATGACTTAAATAATAGAAAATCTTCCACCTAGTTTTTAATGTTTAGTAATTCACTTTTTGTCTGCTAATTTCACTAAAACCATGTGCATCATTATTAGAAAATATTGTTATTTACAGGCCAGATTGGAAGCTCAGGCGGGCCAGTTTTGACCTGCAGGCTGTGTGTTTGACAAAGCTTCTCTCACACATTTGCCTGTTTCTCACCTCTGGAGCGCTTCTCACCTCTGCTGTCGGCACACACATGCTGCACTGGGTCATGTCACATGTCCGGTCATGGACCGCATCGCTTCAGTTACAGAGATCCAGTTATTACTGGAGACTCTCCAGGATGGAAGCAATTGGTTCTTCCTTTTTTTTTTTTTTTTTTTTCTAGATAATGTAATACAAGAGCACAGGAGCTCGCACAGAGCTTTCAACACACACACACACATACACATACACTCACACACAGACTCACACACTCTGCAGTCACAGTGTCACGTATGAAAAGTTTTCCTCATTTCAAGATGAAACAAGAACATGAAAGTCAATTCCTGACAGTGTATAATGAACTTCCATCCTGTCTGTCATACATGTACTGTACACACACTCATACACACACACATACACACACATTGACATTGACATGCATTTGCTGGTCTGGAACATGCACTTTTATCAAAAACAAAGCCCTGGCGAAAATGAAAGAAAATTCCATTTTCTGTTTTGTGTCTTTTACAAGTGCCTCTCAGGAATGTGTAAGACGCTGACACAGTTTCTCCGTCTGTGTGTGTGTGTGGGGTTGGGGGTAACAGCTGTGCATACAGCTGTGCATCTCAGTGCCATCATATCAGCGTATTAGAATACACGAGCCAGATGCTGAGCCGCTCTCTTGCAGCGTTCTTTGTGTGCAGCTCTTTTCGCAGGTTCTTCATACCTGTATGTTAAAATCGTTTCATTCTGCTGCCTAACTCCCATCTCTCCTTTTTCTCTCCAGTCCCAGGCCCCGTTGTCAGGATGGTGTTTCCAGAAGTACGACTGTCATCAGTTAGGGTGGTTTGGCAGCCGCCCACGTTTCCCAACGGCATCATATTAGGTACAAAAAAGCAAAACAGGAACACACACACACACACACACACACACACACACACACACACACACACACACACACACACACACACAAGCGCACACACACACACACAAGCGCACACACAAGACGCTTGCAAAACGTTTCAGAGGATTTATATTGTTGCACTGTGGTTTCTGCTTGTAGTGGGAATGCATTTATTTTCAATTGCTGAAGGACAGCTTAAATAGAGCCACACACACACACACACACACACACACACACACACACACACACACACACACACACACACACACACACTGCTGTGATCGTTCAAGGGAAGGAAGGAAGTAAAAGCCGTAAAATGGAAAAGAGCTGATTCTGTTTTAGCTTTCAAATGAGGGTCAGCTCTCTCCACTTAACTGCTGAAGTTTGTTGGTGTTTGTGTGTGCGTTTGTATATATATATATATATGTGTGTGTGTGTGTGTGTGTCTCAGTTACCCAAGCTGTGCCTGGAAAAAGGACTGGTGCAGGTGCTGAAAGCACATTTCCAAAGTGAGAATTAGTAAGAACAGACTAATGAGGGAAAAGAGAGGTGAGAGAAATGTGTGAGCTGCTGAGCTGGAAACAGGGAGAACAGAAGGGGAGAGATGGCGCAGAGGAGATGCATAGAGGTGAGAGGAGGGACAGGTGTGCATGCGTGTGTGTGTGTGTGTGTGCGTGTGCAGTGAAGGCGGGGTGAGGAGTATATTTGTGCTCTCAGTGGGGGAGGGAGTCAAGCAGGACAGTTTGAGTGATGTGTAACTGTATTGTTGGAGGGAGGACATTTAGTGCGACACCACTCTGTGGCAGAAGGATGAGTGGGAGGGCAAATCTCCCTCTCTTGATCTTATAGACACACACACAAACACACACACACACACACACACACACACACACACACACACACACACACACACAGATGTAGTCCTGCTGTGTCCTTGCTGTGCGTTTACGCAGATACAAATAACTGTAGTGTGCCTGGTCTCTTTGCTGTCCGTGATGGTCTCATCCATCCATGAGGTCCTTTGATAGAAGGTGGACAGAAAAATAACAAGAGTAGATATTTCATTTGGCTTCTCATAACCTTTCTTTGAGTACACTGTGAACACACATACATGCACACACGCACACACACAATGTGCCTGACCGGGACATGGCACTGACTCTCATTCATTTCCTGCAGGCTTATTCACAGCTGAGCTACTCCTTGCCTAACTGTCAACTTAAGAGGACATTTTATGCTCTTTTTTATTAGCCATCGCAGTCCTTGGTGTCCTCATGAAATATTAGTAACATGCTTGACACAACGAAAGTCTTTTAAGGTTGATTCCCCCGTGTGCATGCTGACGCAAGGAGGCAATCACCGTCTCCACGGCAACCATCATGTTTCTCTGAATAATATGGCAGCAGCACAACAAACGATGATGTTTGACCTGGAGCCAGACTGAGACTCGCATCTGATGGAGGCAGTAATACATTTTCACACATGCAAATAATGTCTGAAACAAACTGAAACGTTGCAGGCCAAGTAAAAACGAAACTGAGACTTTTACCCTCAAACATATATGTTTGAGAACTAACGTGTCTGCCAGCGCTTGGCTTCATTGTAAAATTAGACAGTGGAGAGGAAACTACCGGTATCTGATGGGGCTCAGAGGGGAAAAAGGTGCAAGTCACTGCTGGAGCACACCATATGAGTCATGTCGTTTTGCCAAAACCTTACAGTATGATACAAATCACAAATTCACTTAATGCCACATGAACAGAAGCTGAGAAATAACTAGTGCTGTCAATTTTAATCGCGATTAATCCATTGAGGTCTGCCAATTGGGTCAAAGAAAAGAACTAGAGGATAATAGTGTTTTTTCCTGACATTGGGACTGATTTATGAGGATTAGGTTCTTCATTGCAATTAATCTCAACTTTAAAAAAGTTAATTGTTGACAGTTCTCCATGAATTAATCACGATTAATTGCGATCAATGCGATTAAATTGCGATCAATGCGATTAAAACTGACAGCACTAGAAATAACATGAAAAAAGAAAGATAATAAGAAAACACCATTTGAATTTGGATGAAACCTCAGACATTTGCCCACAGTGGCTGTGTTAAAAGAGAGTGCAAACACTTAATGAGAAGGGACAAATATCGGACCTTGAATATGATAGTGTGGCTTTAAGTATTTTTTTTGGGGGGGTGGTATACTCTTGCTTTGCAATGTTAGTACTTCAAGTAAACAGAGGAAATGTCCACATTTTTGCAACATTTACTCTAATTTGTATTGACATTCCAAAGTTTAGGTTTTTTGTCCATCACAGCAAGTGTTGCTGCATCACCTGCTACAAAAAACTCCCTTCACACTTTTGTATATTCCCACGAAAAGTAGCTCACCGCACCAGTTTGTGCAACAATTGTACAAACGGTATCAAGAACAGTGGTATAAATGCCTGCATTAGAAAATCTTCTGGTTTGGTGTTCACGTTGCTACACAGAAATCCGAAACCCCGGCCAACTTTTTATTACTGTAAAAGTCTAATCAGGGATTCATAGATAATTAGTTTCTCAATGCGAGAAGGAAAACATTAGGAGAATATCACAAATTAAAACTGTGGCAATAAACAGTAAATTAGAACAACCCAATCAAGTCATCAATATTCCCTCTAAGTTCAGTTAGCGCATCCATATTCCTGGCATTTGCATCTTTAGGGTTTACTGAACCTAAAATCTAATATGAATGTAGCACAAAACCATCCATTAAACAGTCACAATAAAGCATGAAATATTAACCAAATTATCTACGAAAGCATGGAAAGCCTGTATTCTGACTCACATTCGGTTTGTATTTGAAGGAAACTGGGTAATACACCTTGTGAGCTTGTGTGTGTGTGTGTGTGTGTGTGTGTGTGTGTGTGTGTGTGTGTGTGTGTGTGTGTGTGTGTGTGTGTGTGTGTGTGTGTGTGTGTGTGTGTGTGTGTGTGTGTGTGTGTGTGTGTGTGTGTGTGTGTGTGTGTGTGTGTGTGTGTGTGTGTGTGTGTGTGTGTGTGTGTAATACTCCAGCAGTATATTTGACCTCTCTGTGGGTAACGGTGTCCACAGACCTTTTGCAAGGTGAAACAATAGCTGGAGCACTGTAAACACACACAGGCAGAGCCCTATCTTTCGCTGGTTGAAAAGCGCAGTGTGAGTGTCTCTGTGAGTTTCATACCCATGCTGTTGCCGTTTTCCCATCCAGCGCCCACACTGCTCAAATACCAAATGTGCTTGTGCACTTGTGAGTGCCCAAAGGCATACTGGTCCTCTGTGGTCAGGCTGGTGCGGCAGTGCAGTGCTATCCTGAGGGAGCAGAAAACAATTGCATGATTGATCGCACTTGTTCTTTAGAGAAGGTACAGAGCGCCGTGTGCTTACATAGACATGGAGCTCCCGACATGTGACCTGACACTGAGAAAGGAGTCTTTTCTCTGAGTTTACGAGACATATGGAGCGTTTTCGAACAGCATGATCAACGTGTGTGTGCGTGTGTGTGTGTTTAAATGGTTTACATTTAATGACAAGAGTAGCAACTCAAATTGTCAGCAATTACTTTGACTTAATGTAGTAGAAAGATTTTTCAATGACTCACTCATACGGCCTATCAAATTCAGTTATTGCCCTTTATCTTGACCATTTATAATGCGTTATTAATTTCTTCAGAATTCTTCCAAAGCAACAGCCGTATGTCAATAGCCGCTGGATGCATGAGACATGAAATAGTTGGTGCTATACACACAAAAAAAGTTGAAACTTGGGTATGAAAGTGATGACGACTTCTGCTTCAGACTTCTCAGAATCAAAGAAAATCTTTAAAGCACAACAGAATTTGTGTGATTTAATATTGCTGCAAAAATGATAAAAATCTTAAATTCTATTCTGTCTATTATGTTTTCTATTATTAGAATCATTGTGATTCTTTAGGAAAATGAATATGTCTAATTAGTCTTGAAACGGTCATTTTTTGGGAAATGAGACATTATAATTGTAGTTTTCTGCTTTCAATGATATCACACAAATAGCATAAAATTGCATCTTTACATCTTTTAAGGAAATGCATTAGTGAGAAAATGTAATTATCGATGGCGGAAGTTTTCATTCTCAAATGTATTTCAACAAGTTCACCAAACAGCAAGTCTTTGGATTGTGTGAGTTCTCCATGGACAACCCACACACACACACACACACACACAAAGAACATGCAAGAGGCCCACAGAGGCACAACACATATGTGAGCAGCTGCCTGCCGTTAGTAGACGGTCTTTGAAGCTACAGTACTTCTACAAGTACTTTGTAGCACCGTGCGAGAGACGTGCATTCATTCATGCTCCTTTTCATCAGCTTCAACTAGTGAAGTCCATTGAACAGATAGAAGTGAGAATATGTATGCTGGCAGAGCTCCTTCAAGAAGCTTTATACTGCACCAGGAAGTGGTGTGTAACAAGGTATTCCTTGAATATTAAATCTCATTGAAAAGAGAAGAGAGGGACTATCACTTATGTAACACTTACACGATCTCTATGTAGCACACATTTAGCCTCCTGTATGTGACTGTGCTGCTGCCCTAATGATATTCACTCCAGAACATAATGCTGTGCTCTGACCCAATTGTTTCAGTGCAAGAGGATTTGTGATGTAGCTGTTATCCAATAATCTTCCACACGCGGCATTCACATCAACATACAGTCAGACTATCTGATGAGATTATCACCCGCACAACCAGATTAGGCGCCTCCAAGCAGATTATTATCCTGACAGTCTCAGTGTGAA
Source organism: Salarias fasciatus (assembly GCF_902148845.1). Classification (NCBI taxonomy): domain Eukaryota; kingdom Metazoa; phylum Chordata; class Actinopteri; order Blenniiformes; family Blenniidae; genus Salarias; species Salarias fasciatus. The sequence goes on along the minus strand of NC_043750.1, from coordinate 24,961,238 downwards.
CTAATCACATCCGTGCGCAGGATGCAGGGGAGCGCGCGAGGATGCATTAGTGTTTTGTGTATGATACAATCTTCATAATAAGAGCCTCTGTGAGGAGGCCACTGGCCTGTGGAGAGCCTGGACGGGGATCAGTGGTTTGAGTGTGTTGAAGGATGTTGGTGTTATTACATGGCCTGCTGCACATGAGACAGAGAAAGTGACAGAAGCCGTGTTCACCACGGGTCACAGCCAAGGGTACAGCAGAGAGCTTGTACGTTTCTATAATGTCTGTGTAAGGGAACGAAGGGAACGTGCGAGAGCCCACCGGTGTTCAGTATCCAAGTTACATCTTTGTCTTTGTGAAGCAGAGCAAAGACACAACATGAGTTGCATCTTCAAACAATGCAAATGAGGTTTTAAAACCACAAAATCACATGTTTGTTTGTGTTTTTTTTTTTTTTTTTTTTTTGTGGAAATGAGACTGTGCGCTGTGGCACTGCAGAGCCATGTTTCCAGTTTTTTTTTTTTTTCTTTCTCACATTGTGTTTTATTTGATTCCCGCAGGCTCTGTGATCCAACGTAGGCCACAAAACCACACAAGAACACATTCACACGCAAGAAGTTCTCACAGATTTGAACTGCCTCACTCCTCCTTCTGTCTTCCCGTCTGTCCCCTCACCAGGCTACCAGATCTCCTACCGCCTCGACAGCAGGGACCCTCAGCGTTGGACCACGGTGGAGGTGGGCTCCAACGCTCGCCAGTTCACCGTCACAGGACTCTCCTCGGAGCAGAGCTACGTGTTCCGACTCACCGCCCGCACCGCCGTGGGCTGGGGGGAGGAGCAAGAAGCCCTGGTTGTTACCACCGAACGGAGAGGTAAAGAACACACACATTGATCAGGATCTGATTTGCTTCTCTAATTTTAACCTCTTCTGTCAAAACATAGCAGGAACCCAACCTGAATGTCCACTCAACCTTTTTTTTTTTTTTTTATCAGGTGCTGGAAGTGTTTCACCTAAAAATAGGTCTTTGGGTTCAAATTTGAAAAATATTGAACACTGCATCTCACAAAATATTCCGCACTGCAATGTGTGAGGCCTCCAACGGAGCTCTTTTGTGTGGAGCTGTCAGAGCAGCAACAGATACCATCAATAACATCAGTAACGATAACTGAAACGTCTCCATAACGGTCCGCCAAGCTGCTCTCAGAACTGTGCGAGTGTTGACTTTTTGAGAAACATGAAGCGCAGCCCGAGAACTCCTTCCTTTTCAGACCCTCCTTGATTTAACACTTCAGAGCACACCCGGCCACACCCGGCAGAAAGGTTAACCAGGAGTCAGAGGCAATAAATTTGAACCTTTCATCCAGAGAGGGCAGTAAAACACCGATGTCAAGCTCAGTCTTCGGTTACACTTCAGCGATGGCTGCATTCCACACATGTGTCAGGCTTAGCAGTCGTCCAGAGTGGGCTCGAGACATTGTGAACGCTCTGAGCCATCCCCGAGCTTTCCCTGCGATTTCGAGTCAGAATATCTGCAGTGACAACGTCCTGCAGAGACATCGCTCGCTATGTTCGCAGCAAACAGCATGTGGTTGATGGGTCGCTGATGGTGTTGCCTGTAGTTTGAGCGGGATGGAAAAAAAGTCAGTCAGCTCTGTGTGTGTTTGTGTGTGTGTGTGTGCGTGCGTAGTCAGCAATGAGAGGTATATTAAAAATCTTTTCTGCTCTTGAAGCTGATGGCGAAACTGAACTGAGAGGACTGCTATGTAGTGTTAACCACCATATTGTAATTTCACCGTCATTATAGAAAAAAGCTACCCCTGGGGGAAATTCTTTACGATGTTGCTCCACACAGAGCAGGCGTAATTTACAGTAAATAGGATAAATAGAATAAATGAGCCAATCCGTAAATTCCAGAATTGGATATTAAATTGTAAATATCCGTATATGCATGCTAAAGCGCGAAATTGAATAAATAAAAACATTTCATTAGAGAGGGGGTATTTACAAAGAGAAGTTGCAGAGTTATTATTACCATTGTATTATTACAACTATATGTTGTCTGGATGCATTATTTCTTTGTGACTGTGGTGCAGGGCTCCTTTACAGTGATGATTTTTGATCTCAGTGTGTTTTTTATTGCTAAATTTTAGAAAATCATATTTAAAACTCAGAACAAAAGAATACGAATGGAAAAAAAAATGTGCATGCATCATTATTTCTCAGCGAGCGGTCACATTTCCAATCAATCGAAGGCATAAATTGTGCATAAACCTGAAGAGGTGTTCCCGACAGACAGCGATGGTGTCAGGAAGGTGTCAGAGCTGAAATGATATACATTGTTTCTCAAGAACTACATGTTGAATTAAACAGTGATATAAATGCATTGATGAAAACAAAAATAGCAGTAATGCTGAGTCATAGGTGTCAGCTGCAGGCTGTATATAAAAACTTGACCTATCAAAACAAACTATCCAACGAACTCTCATCAATACACTGTTCATTGCCTTTGGATTGCAATAGTTGATATTGAAAGTATATTGAAATGTGAAATAAACACGTGAGTCATGCATTGACCAAGAAACCGTGGTGTGCAACAGGGCAACTGTGAGTTATTTGTGTTTCACTCTTGATGCAGGAGAGTTGGCAGCACTGCTTTACTGAGCCTCCAAAACACATTTACTCGATGTGTTTGGTCTGGAGAAGTAGCGCTAATGACTAAAAGGGTTGGGATCTATCAAACAGGGCTCCGGTGAGCCATCGGCTTAAACAGGTTCCTGTCAGTCTTCCTCAGCTACAAGTTTAACATTCACTGTGGCTGAGGAAGAAAAGACGAGCAGGCTAAATGAGACCAAACCACCACAGCACTTCACAAGTGTTTTCAAACACCAATAAAAATACATCTGGCCAGTACGGTGTAAGAGTCTAAATTACAGATTTATGCACTGATTATCCACTAAAATATTTGACTACATGTGTGCATGTTAACACAAATGACACACTGTCCCTCGGAGTGTACATGCAACGAAGATAAAGCAATGTAAGTTCGACCACTTTGACCTCTTTATCTGTTACATTAACTGGTGTCATGCAGACACACTGTGCACATGGCATGCATCTCATATGGGATTGATGCACCGATGCCACTTTTTAAAACGAGTACAAGTACTAAACAGCCTCTGCATCAACGCTACATGCACCTCCAACAGCTTCACAGCCTACAGGACAAAAATGGCAGTGCGTATGATCTGTCTGTGTACTGCCTTTAAATACTGTAGACTTAGAGACCAAGACCACTGTGTGCCCTGCACACACATGCTCTAGTTCACTGCAAATGCATCCATCACTTTAATCATGTGTAACATGTTACATCACTGGTCTGTGAACCTCAAAGTTCTTTATCATGTAGCATGTAGCACAGCTCGGATGCTGAGCAGGTAGACTAATGAGTGATAACTCTGCTGTTCCGACTGTCAATGGTGATTCAGCTTCTGGTGTTGTACAAACAAGCCCTTTCTCTTGATATTGTGGCAGATTATAGTTTACAGTTTTCTTTCCGTTTGTCATTGTTAATAATCAAGAATCTCCAAACCACAGAAATCACTCTGTTGGCAGCGTTGCTGATGCATAACACCACGTAATACTCGCCAGGTTGTATCTGGGATCTTTTTCCGAGTACAAGTACAAAGTGAGTGTTTGCATCGATATTGGTGCATCCCTATTCATAACACAACAAAGTCCAAGTAAAGCAACTCACTGTAGTGATGTACAGAGAAATAAGATGTGATAAATGAAGCTGAATAAAAAGAAAATCCATGAGGTTTCAAGCAGACACGGGCTGATTAATGCCATTCATTTTACTTCGGTGTTCCAAAATACCATTAGAAAGTTAAAATATGGGAGAGAGCCATATTTATTGTGTAATTATTTTATTTTGTTTTTTCAATGCTCATTCGTTGGCAATTTTCTTTCAACAATCCCAGAGCCAGAAGAGTCTGAAAAGCTGAGTTGAAGCCAGACCTGTCGCCAGACATTTGTCTCAGGGGGGGCATATCAAGTGTATGGGGGGGGCACAAATGTGCGGGGGGGGGGGGGGGGGGGGGGGGGGGGGGCATGTAGCGTCGGCGCGAGGATGGTGCAGTGTGTGCTCGTGCTAATATATTTTGGGGGGTTTTGGTAAAGATTAACAGTGGGTCACCAAAACGGTGGGTTTGGGTATTTCAGCACCATGGACAGGGTGCGTTCGAACTATAGGGGGATCACACTCCTCAGCCTCCCCAGGAAAGTCTATTCCAGGGTACTGGAGAGGAGGATCTGACCGATTCATTGATGAATTCCAATTGGTGTCCATGCTGCTGATATAGCCATTTGACTGTTGTGGTGAAGTTTAACAGTGGGTTGCTGTTTACCAATAAATCCAAGTCGCTGTCCATGGTGCGGAATTAGCCAATTGTGGTGCAGAATATCAGTAGTTCACTCTTTCAAAATGTTTTCAAGGTGCTGTCCATGGTGCCGAAATAGCCAAACCACAGATTTGGTAAAGATTAATTGTCAGTTTTGATTCATTGATGAATTCCAATTTGCTGTCAATGGTGCTGATATAGCCAACTGACTGTTGTGGTAAAGATTAATATTAAAGCAACACTAAGGAACTTTCAGTTTTTGTTGATTTTGGCGGCGTCAGTGGACAAAAGCGGTAGTGTTTTGCCTGAAGAATACTACAGTTCCCATGAGGACTAGCGCGTGGCATCGTAAAATGCTGCTCCCGGTGGCATGCTGTCGGACTGAACTCGCCTACATTTGTTTCCAGTGGCTGTGTGAGGAATGGATAACGACGAGGTAATGAATCTAATGGTGGCTAAACAATGTTATATCATGATGTGATGCATGCCGTAAAGCAGTCCGCACATTTGGAGTTTTTTAGTGTGCAGGGTTCCTACCACCCTCCTCACAGTTGCTTAGTCCGAGTTAAAGCAATACTGACGCCCTCAGGCGTCAAGATTAATATTAAGTCTAAGTTTACAGATAAATCCAAGGCGCTGCCCATGGTGCTGAAACAGCCAATCCACCATTGTGATGCAGAATATCAGTAGTTCCCTCTTTCATGATGATTCCAAGGCGCTGTCTATGGTGTGGAATTAGCCAATCCACCATTGTGGTGCAGAGTATCAGTTGGTCACTGTTTCGGTAAAAATCCAAGACACTGTTCATGGTGCTGAAATAGTTAATCCACCGTTGTGGTGCAGAAAATCAGTGGGCTGCTCTTTCATGATGATTCCAAGGCACTGTCCATGGTGCTAAAATACCCAAACCCACCATTTTGGTCAAGATTAACAGTGGGTCTCTATTCATTGATGAATTCCAATTGGTATCCATGCTGCTGATATAGCCAATTGACTGTTGTGGTGAAGTTTAACAGTGGGTTGCTGTTTACCAATAAATCCAAGGCGCTGTCCATGGTGCTGAAATAGCCAATCCACCATTGACGTGCAGAGTAGCAGTTGGTCACTGCAGACCCATCGCCAGACACTTGTCTCAGGGGGGGCATATCAACTGTATGGGGGATGTGTGAAATCCACAAGCAGATCAAGGCATACAAACAACAAAAATCTACAAGTGTTGCATTAAGGGAAATTATCAGTTCTTCAACATTGTGCAGTTTGTGGTTGTGACCACACAGAATCATTGTTACTGGGCTCTAAATGTTAGCACACAATAAAAAGTGTGACCTTTTCAGTACGTGAGAAATTTATATATGTAGAAAAAAAGAAGATGAAATGACATTTAAAAACTTTGGCAGACTTGGCAGCATTGTGAAAATTGAAGTTGCCAGGTATCAGCCCCCCTGCAGAGGGATAATGAGAGTCAGGACTTTAATGACTTGAGGGTACGGGCAACCGTAGTCAATTAAAACGGGATGTGTTGCTTGGCCGAGTCCTGAAGTTTCGTGAAAAATTCATGATGAGACAAAAGAAAACTTGTGGAGTTGAGTCTGTTCGTGTCATTATATCCTTGCTGAGTCTGACTGAATGAGTAGCTTCTTTGACAGACTGTCTCATAGCACCGGTTACTCTCAC
>NC_043750.1:24845179-24950179 GCF_902148845.1 Salarias fasciatus | reverse complement strand
ATGAAAAAAACAAGTCAGCATGAGATAATAACATGATAAAGTGTCTTGTGCCTGGAATCAATTACTTATCTCAAACATCGCTGAAAGTAGAATTGAATAATATAAAGTTCGAATATTTTACTGTTGTTTCCGTGGAGCTCCCTAAGCCGGGATTTTATTAAGAAAAGCTCGTCTTAAAAGGTCATTCAGCCTGAAAGACGACAGACTGCAACCATCAAGAAGCAAAAAAAAAAAAAAAAAAAAACGGCAAACCATCAGTGCAGCCTTCAGGAAAATAGCAGGAGCAGATGTCTCACTGACAGACACCCACACAGTGCAAACAAAACTCCAAAGCACCGCGCATACAGCGCCAACCTGTTAGTATGCTTTGCCCTGAGGTGAGGTCTCAGGATGCAGAGGAAGTTTACCATTCATATGGTTTGGAGGAAGACGTGTTGGACACTCACACAGCACAGCAGTGCCTCATGACACACTGAGCGGCGATCGGAAGTCGTAAATAATCCAGTTTAATGTGCGCCAGCCTGCCCGGAGGATGAACGATGCAACTGGTCTGAGAGAGCCAAGCTTTCATCCGCTCAGTCCAGAAATGTTCCCTTCGCGTTGGCCACTCTTTGCCTGTCCTGGTCGGTGCTGTAGCCGGAGATAATGCAGACCTTCACTGCTCATAAACCTCAGGTCACATTCATTCTACTGGGTTTGGGAGCATATTTAACAGACGGAGGTGGCTCAGCTTACATCACTCTAAACTCCTCAGATTGTGTCTCGACACAATTGCTGCTGAAGAACCTATTAGTTAAAAAATACATTTCACCAATTTTGGGGGTTTTTTTTTAGGTTATTTGCTCTGTTATTATTACAATTTTCTTTTCTTTCTTTTAGTGGAAATATGTCTCACAACTCATTCTTGCACTGGGGTTTGCTAATGAAGCATCAAATGCATGTTAAAAAAAGCTCAATTTTGTTCTGTATGACACAGTTTATTTGCTTTAACGTTGAAAATTTGACTTTCCATAATTAAATATCCTTTCACACATTCTTTAAGAGGAAGTAGGAATCACCAAACAGCTCAGAGGCCTGGTCCAGCTTTCAGAAAACAGGACTGAAAGTGACAGTGTGATTTTTTTGTTTGGTTACACGGAGCAAATAGAAATGTTGCTTAGCCCGTCACGTTAGACTTGAGCTAAAGCAATGTGTAACAACCTTGTAAAGTTTATGCATCCCCTGGGAGACGAGTGGACAGAGCAAAAGAGATGCTGCAAAATCAAAGCAAACAACAGAAAATCAGGACACAGAGAAAAGTTTCATTTGTTTAGAAGCTAAAAAAAGAGAGTAAGAGTTGTTGTGCGAAGAAAAGACATACACTAGGGAGAGCAGAATAATCATAATTAGTGCATGAAAAAGGGGAGGTTCTCAGTCACCTAATCACACAGTCGCAGCAGGAGCTTCTCTCTGTTTTCTGTCTCTAAATACCTGTATTATTTTTTTATCTCTTTCCCTCTCTGCCATCAGACTCCTCTGTTTGTTTGTCCGCTTTCTGTCTGCACTGCAACTTTTGCTTTTCATCTGTCATCCTTCTGCTTGTCGCCACCTTCTCCCTTCCCCTCTCTGTCTCCATCAATCACTAGTCATTGCTTTCAAAGCCCATGTGAGTTTTATTCCTTCAAGTATCGCTCCCTTCTCATCCTGTGAAGAAGTGGGCTTCAGTCTTGCTGCTTGTCTTTCCTCTCCACCCCTCCTCCTGCATCCCTCCGTCTCGTCAGTGATGCTGTTATTGTGACAGCAGGTGATGGCGGTCAGGCTGGACGTCTACTCCAACTTTCCTGACAGCCCAAAGCAGCAGGACCGTGATGATGCTCCACCTGTGTGTGTGTCTGTGTGTGTGTGTATAAGTGTGTGTGTTTCTCCTCCTGCTCATTCGTGACTGCTCCTCCGCGAGTTATCACAGGGGCTGTTTGAGATGCTGAAGAGTGTTTTCTCGCGGTGTGTTTGCACCAGCCTGCCTTGGGGAGAGTCTATCCGCCGTGATGGTGGCGCTGCTGTTGTTGTTTTGATGCCGTTCTCGGTCGCGTTCTGACGCCGAATGTTCTCATTATGGCAGCGGATGGAGGAATTAGCTCATATCTGCACATGCTCACGCACATACTTGCTTGTTATCTATCCTTAATTGTTGTTTTCCACCGAGACATCTTTGAAACCACAACATCGAGGTCCCCAGGCTGGTGTATATACGCACACACGCATACACACATATGGAGTCAAACATTGTCCTTAACACTCTCCCAGTGCTGTTGGTACCCCACCCTGTCTCAGTTGGGGGCTTTGATGTGCTATTCCTATGTTACCCATAACCCCACAGGGTCTTTTCCTATCCCTTATTGGGCCCAGCTCATTATTGCACCACAAGGTACTTGAGCGGCTCTCCTGTCGCCTGCTGAATTTCTAACTGGGTCCTCTGTCGTCTCCCGGGCACTCTGTAAATAAAGTCTGGAAAAAGACCTTGCAGATAGATGTATGAGCAGGAGTGGAATGACTTCTTGTTAGAATTTATGAAATTGCTCCTTTTAGCTCCTGCTAATAACAGGTTGGATCAAACAGAAACAGAGACAAATGATTTTCCTTCACCTGTCCATTCTAAAGTTGAATCAATTTCCACCGTGTGAAGAAGAGGGTTCGTTTGAGTTGTTGACACGCTAAAAGGCACATTTGTTCAGCTATCGCTGTGTGTGTGTGTGTGTGTGTGTGTGTGTGTGTGTGTGTGTGTGTGTCCGCGTGCGTGCCTGTGTTCGTCAGACAGACAGAAAGTGGCTCCAAAGTAAAAGCGTTTTCCAAAATGACTGATGTAAATTGTTATTCTGCACTTATTAATGCATTCACCTTGGACAGAGGAGAAATGCAGATGTTGAGGCAGTATAGCAATAAAAAAATACTTTGGCAGTGAAGACAATTAAGAGAGGTGTAAGATAATTATTATTCAAGACCTCCTCTGCTCTTCCAAGGCCACTGAGAGCAAAACATGTCTGAGAGTCATGGAGAAGGTGGTTTTAGAAGAAAAGTTATATCCAAAGTGTCAAAGGTACTCGGCGGCCTTTTTCTCCATTCGTGGTCATCTGCAGTCTTTTTCTCCCGTTGAGGACAAGGTCCTCGTTTGCATGAATTCAAAAAGCAGAGGTGATTGTAAACAATGCAGACTTCAAACCTTGAAAAGACTTTCCTGATGTTTTGTAAGCAAGTGAACAGTATTAAAGATGCACAGAATCTTGAGCAGAAACAAAAACATTTCAAACCAACGTCAAATGTTTTGCCGGTTTGTAATTACATTCTAATAAACTGTTTGCTTTATGAACTACTTTCAGCTTTTATCACTATACGTCTGCGTCACCTTGAAAAAGTACCTGTCAGATCAAACCTCGTTTGTCTGGCAGATTTCATGCAGTTTGAGTAAAATTTGACAGGCTTTAAAATGTCGATCATGAGCTGGGAACTGCGACGGCAGATCAAAGTTCAGGAGTCTCACTCTGGAGAGGTACCGGGGCACACGGTGCTCGCTCAGAGAAGCACAACCCTGAGGATTAACCGTATTCTCACTAAAACTACAATGATTATTGACTGAAGTCCAAAAGCAGTGGGGTAAATTGATCAATCCCTTCAAACAAATGCTTTTGACTCTCTCTGATGATTCAACCAGTTCACTCGCTTTTCATTCATAAATGAGTGTGATCATATTTGAAATACCCCCGGGTTCTTGGAAATGATGTTGTGTAAGGAGCCACTGTCAGATTTCAGCACCAGACTGATTTCGACGAGAGGTTTTTCATGGCTGTGTGTTGTTGTCAGACACCATTTTTTCAAAACGAAGCGTGCTTTGTGCTGCTTCAAAACGATGAAAATCCATTGACAGAAATGTTTTTTCCTCAGAGATTGCGAGTCACTGGCACACCGCTGCTATGTAAAAGCAAAGTCACATAATTTAGCGACCCTTTCAGAGTGGCTGTTGACCAGCTGCTGCCCTTGAACCACATAATTTCCTGTCAAAATTACACCTTTTGTCAATGGCTACTGAAGCTTCACTTTCACATTTTAAAGAGCTGCCTAACATGCAGTAAGAAGGTGAAAATATCCTCAATGCTGTGCAGAAACTGATTTTTTTTTTTCTTTTTTGGGGGGTTTGGTTGCTTTCTTGTCTGTTGGACTGTTTTCTTTTGCCTATTATTGCTACCGCTAATATGAAACCAGCCAAATTCCATTTAATACCAACACGAGAAAGTTTAAACACATTAACTTTGATGTTTCTTGACTGACGACAGGAAAAGAAACAAGTTGCTTTTCACAAACTGGCGCATTGAGAGACAATACAACAACCTTCCACTCCAAAAGAGCTTTGTGATGCAGTGACGTTTTACAAACAGTACATGTAGCTCAGCTCAAACTGCTGCTCATCTGATTTATTTATTTTTTACCACAGAGTTCCTTGTTGACATTCAAACATTGTTTTCCATTGATACACATCAGAATGAGCTTTAGCCACAACTCCAGGTCAGCATAGGAGGGTTGCCTTTTATTCGAGAAAAATAAACTAATCAATGATTTTGAAAACACATTTGAAGTGAGTTAAATTGAACAGTCTGTGCTAACTGTGATTAAAACATTTGTTGTGGCTGACCTTGCATGCACAAACAAACAGCTTACATTCAGTACATCATTTACCTCACTTCAAATATCCCATAGAGTGTCTTCATTAGATGTCTGTGTTCATGTTTGAATTGATGTCTGTGTTTGTCAAAAACAGGCTAAAGCCCTTCACATCCTACAAGTTTCGGATGTTGGCCACCAACGACGTAGGAGACAGTGTCCTCAGCAAAGAGACGGAGGCGGCTACAACTCTGCAAGATGGTGAGAAACTGCAGGGTGGTGAATCAGCGTGGGAGGGAGTGAAGGGGGAAGAGCGGAGAATGCATTGATCTGATATCACAACATAGTGGAGCTGTAAGGGAATGGCGAGCATGTCCGTCTGTCTTTCTTCTCTTAACCCTCCTTGTCTGTTTTCCTCCCAGTGCCAGACGAGCCTCCAGTGATTCTGACTGTAAAGCCGACAACAACTACCTCAGTGCTGGTGCAGTGGAAGGTATTTTTTTTTTAGATTTTTCAGGCATACCACACAAAAAACCCCCACCTGAAACATGTGCACCGAGTGTGTAAACACAGGCCCACACAATAAAACACACCGTCGAATTCCTGTTTAATTATTTACTTTGAGAGCAAAGCCCCCGCAGACTCGCTTTTTGTGTGCATGTGTGTCTGCGTCTGTGGATGTAATTATCATTATTTATTGATACAGCAAAGGTCAGGGGGCCGCCAGGATAGACTGGAGGAGATGGATTGAGAAACATACAGCAAGATGGACAGTCCTGTGCGGGAGAGAAATGCTGAGCTCTTAATGATAACGCAGCAGCAGGAGAGATGTTACAGGGCGAGAGCCTCCCATAGCAATCAGCGATGTCCAACAACAGAGGTGCAAACAGAAGAAGAAGCTGCTGAATCAAATAGTAAATACAGTGTGGCTGCCTCGCTGCTTATCACTCTTCCTCTTCAGTTTGGAAACGTCTTCTCTTGTTTTGGAGGCCTTACGTCCAAGCACTGGGAAGTAGTGAAAAAACAAAGTCACCAGCAATTTCATCAGCCCTTACAGCAGTGCCAAAGCTACTGAAGCATCACTTTGGCTGTGCGAGTTACAGCCAGACCAATCCAGCAGCCCTTTAAAGTGGACTCTGCTGACAAAAATACTGCTCTGCCAGGCTGCCAGCATCCTGTCTGTCACCGCGAAGAAATGAAAATGAGCGCATGCTTTCAGGTGGTTGGAAGTGGAAGATCACTGGCATTGTTTTTGAATGCGTGCTCGTGTGTTCTTCTTCAAATGTTTGCAGCGTCCCAGCGATGAAAGCATAAACGGGGTTCTGACCGGCTACAGGCTGTATTACAAAGAGCTCCACGCCAACGCTTCGGCCAAATCAGAAGTCCAGACAACCAAAAGCAACACCACAAGTGCCCTCATTACAAGTGAGTACGCCTTTTATACGCTATTAAGATGATGATGATGATAATGACTGTTGCGTTCGCGCTACTTGAACTGAGCTGACACCAAATTATGGCCAAAAGCAGATGGGATCAGTGCAAGTTTTGTACTAAGGGAGAACTCTTCAAAATGATCCGAAAAACATACAATGCCATAAAAACACTCACAGATAGCAAGTGAAGATGCCTCTTTGTTACCCATTTTATACTCAGAGCCCTCTTTGTCTGCGTAAAACAGCAGTTGATTCCAAGACAAGACCGAAACCGTTAAAAGAGCTCTTGTCTCGATCTAGAGTCCTTCAACGCTGATTGCAGGTTTACTGCATGAAATTATTAAATTATATATTTTCTGTCATAAGTCTGGCAGGGATGGGGACAGAAAGAGGGTGGGAGTAAGAGAGGATGACATTCAGCAAAGGTCAAGCTGTGGACATTGCAGTTACGTGACATGTACTTTAACCATGAGGACACTTTGCAGCCCCTGGAATCCCTGGGTATTAAAGTTCAGACTGTGGCTGTAAAGCAGAGGTGTTTAAGGTCTGTTTCTGGTCAAAAAACATAAATTTTGTCAGATGGCTTGACAGTGATCACAGGTTGTTTTCACCAGTGTCGCATTTAAGAGATGAAGCTCACATTGGCTTCATGAGTGTTTTTACTTTTAGATCAATATTAAAGCAAAATATTCTGAGAATTGTATCAAACTGCACTATATGTAGCGAGAGTCTATCGACAAATAAAGATAACTGCTTTATTCTGCAGGGTTGAACTTACTAATGTAATATTGAAATCGCATTATGAGATGATCCTGTAATGTTTTTATTTTTAGATTGTGTGATTTAACACTTTCAGGATGAGAGATAACAGTGTGGCTGGCTAACATTACTGGGAAGATGGTGGCCGGGGTCGCTCACGTGTAAACTTCTCCAAATCCAATAAAGAGCAGGACAGAGCTGCGAACACTATCCTAAAATCTTACAGCATCCAGGATGAGATTTCACACAGTGTTAAAACACTACACCCCCTCTCCAGTCCTCAGATGCTGAGTATTGATCCTCCTACAGCTCCACAGACTCAGCTTCCACATTTGGAGTTATCCAGACCTCGACAGGCCTGCTGTGCCTCGTTACAGTGGTTAAGCTACAAGGGAGAGCTTCAGTGATCCATCAGTTTCTGCTGGATTTTACGTAACCACAGGGCACACCGCGGTGTAGCGGTTAGCGTTCTCGTCTCAGAAGAAACGTCGTTTGAGTCCCGTGAACTTTGCATGAGTATGGTTTCTCCTTGTTCTTCAGTTTTCTACAACAGCTTTAAAACACGAATCTCAGTTTATCCGGTCACTCTAACTTAGGTGTGAATCAGAGTGTGTGCAGAATCTTCATGTAAGTGGGAAATAGTGAAATCACTAGATCATAGATGCCACCTGCTTAGCAACACTTTGTAAATGTGAAGCTGCTGCTGTAAAATCCTCTATTAAAACATTTTTTGAAAACAATAGGTGGAATAAGGGGTGCCTGCAATTTTGAAAGCACCAAATGTGCCAAAAGGGTGGATTAAAAAGATGTCTCGTTTTAATGATCCAAACAGCCATCAACGCTGCAGTTTTTGTTTGTTTTTAAATTGGTTTTAATCAGATGGTATACATGTCCGTGATTAAAAGCTGTGGAGACCAGAGGGCAGGAATGGTGTTTTCACAGCTGAGACCAGAGATGAAATGTGTCTCTGTGAGGGAACATCGAGCAAATGGCCCTCACAGGACACTTGTTTTCCCATGAGGACGCGGTCACTGCACTGTAACACTGCAATAATAAAATATTATCATGCAGCGTGCAGCCTGAAGTGTTTTATAGTTGACTGAGGATCTGCTCGACAAGATTGGCAGATGGGTAATTTTGTGTCAATGAATCTGACAGGCGCACTGAACCGTGAAAGTCTTTGAAATGTTCTCCTCTTTAATATCAGTCATCTAATTGAATGCCATTATAATTGTGCAATTTGTTGGTGAGTTTAAAAACATTCCTGCATTTCCTTTGCTTCCCTCTGTCTATCTTTGCTACCTCTTCCAAGGCAAGAGCACCTTCAAGACAGTCAGCAGTGCCTCGCTCACAGAGTTCGAGCTGACACGTGAGTTGCCGGCTCGATGTTGATTCCCTCCAGTTTCGGTGAAGCTGTTGTTTTAAGTGTTGGTTTTATCCGTGCAGAGCTGAAGAAATTCAAACGCTACCAGATTGTCATGACAAGCTACAACATCGTCGGAGAGAGCCCGCCCTCCGCGCCCGTGGAAGTGTCGGTCGGTGAAGCAGGTAGGCTGTAATTTTTGATTAAAGCGTGCGATCTACACACGGTTGGCTGTCAGTAAATGCTGCCAGAAAAGTTTGTTTACATGTGTTCGTCAAGTTTCTTCTCTCTCCTTCATTAAACATTGAAGGGAGAGCGTGAAGATGAAAGCTGCTTGTGAAGCTCTGGGTACATCTAATACATGGTCTCCAGCAGCAGATGCAGTTTGTTCAGTCTGTGCCTAAATATAGCCGAGTGACCAGTTAAAGAAAAATCCCACTCACAGTGTCCAAGGAAGGTTTGGGCCACCAGAACAGCTTGAGTGTTCCTTGGCATTGACTCTCTGAAAGTCTGGAGGAGAGATCAGAGCTTTCTTTCCAAAACTTGGCTCCCATTGGTTGTAGTTTGGGATGTTTTTTTTTTCATCTTAGAGGAGAGCTCCACTGTAGTCTCAGCTCTGTATCAATGCTTTGTGTCAGTTCATGGGGAGACTGTCCTCCCTTCAGAGACCAAAGTGAGAAGTGAACTTAAATTAATGGTCAGCAACAGAATAAAAAGCTACTTGATCCCTTCTCAGGAGCATTCCAGCCTTCTCTTCTCATCACAGTCATGGACTTTTCACACATTCATCCCTATCCTGATGCCACTTATTAAATATTCCATGCATACTTGTCAGATCCATCACTCTTAGTCAGTTTATATTTTAAAAAAAAATTCAAACTATCAGAGAAGAAAAAAACCTTGAAATAATTTACAGTTGCCAGGTTTGCCCCCCTGGGTTCTCAGAATGCCTCCCACAAATATAATCCACCGCTCTGTAAAACATTTCTCAAAAAAGCTTTCAGTATCAGAAACACACAGAAATATTGAACAACATCCAGATCTTGAAGCTGAAGTTATGCTAGAGAACACATTTTCTGAAAATTGTACATCAAAACATGAAGCCAGTGGTGAAACATCCTGAAATGTGGTTGAAAGCTATGGATTTTTTTTATTTTGTTTTTTTTTTTTTGATGGGCCTTGAGTTGGACTAGTGTTGTGATAAACAACTTTACATCTATATTTTATGTGCTTTTTTGCCATTGGCTGCAAAAAATGGTTAGATATTCTGTTTTTATTAAGGAAATTCTTATTTATTTTATGATATAAAAATGGCATTTTAGTGTTTTGTTTTTTTTTTTTGGCCATGGGTGTAAGGACAGATTCTCACTACTGTACGGACAAAAGGCATCAGCAGCAGGACATAGCAGCAGTGAGCTGGTCCGGTGTGCTTTAGATTCACTGCTGCACAGTGGAAGGTGGTGGTGACATGTTCTCCGGCTTGTTGCTCCTGTCCTGTCTTCTTGTTTTGTCCCGTGCACGCCTCCTGTCATGGCCCCTCGGGCGGCATTGCCTTAAGAGCCTCAGCTGCCGTATGTCTTCCTATAGCGAGTGTGTGTGAGTGTGCATGTGGACACATCTGTATGTTCCTCACAAGCTCCTTTATTTGGCAGCCATGGTCCACCTCCCGTTTAGTTATACCCAAGGGTGAGATCATAGCGTCACCAGACAGAATGTAGGACGAATGCACCCTCTTATGTCTTTCTTTCTTCACAGACAACAATGCAGCTAGAGCTAACAGGGAGCAGAAATGCAGGTGGACACATTTCCTCAGCTTCTTTCTCATTCCCACACTCCCTCCATCCATTGCTGCTGCATTTATATTCAGGAGAGTTTGTGTGTGTTTGTAGAGTTTAGTAGGCCATACATATCACATGCAGAGGAGTGAGAGGTGAGGATAAGCAAGCAGAGAAGGAGGCGGAGGCAGAAAAGGCTGGAGGGGGATGATGAAATGAGGTGATATGGCCTTTTCTCTCGCCTCAGGTGCACACTGCTGAGTGTTCCTGCATATGTGTGGTACAGTGGAGTAACAAGGTACTGCCTTAGGCCCATTCTAATTGGAAGGGTAGAACATATCTCCCCGACTTCCCGCTCTAGCACACCCGGCCGCGCGCACGCACACACACACACTCCATACACTCAGTGACAGTCTTTGACACAATGTCGTCTGCCGCAGCTCCATCCGTGGCCCCTCAGTCTATCAGAGTGTCGTCCGTGTCCCCCTCCTCCCTGGAAGTGACCTGGGACACACCACCCCTCGAGACCCAGAATGGACTCATCCAAGGATACAAGGTAACTCCCAGAAAAACAAGCATTTGCACGTACGCAGACACAAAGTGTTTTAAGAGCGCTACTTGAAAGACTATAATAATAAAAGAAGAAGAAGAAAAAAAAGCCCAGACCCACTTTAAACGTGAGTGTTTGGTGTCAGACGGAGACGCACCACTCCGCCTGTCTTTAAGCTATCTCTCGTCTTGTCTTGGAGGGGTTTTGCTCTGCTGCACCTTCAAGTGTCCTGTCGACATGAGCAGGAAAGGGAGAGAATTAAGTTAGAGGAAGAATCTGAATATCCTTTAATGGTTTCAATATCACTCCTCTGCCTGTCTCTCCCCCTCGACTCCCCTGTCCCACCCCCTCACTCTTAGTACTTCAAACACAAGGTTATCTGTCCTGCTTTAGACACATTGATTTCTGCCAGAGCAAAGGCAGGAATGGAGAAGAAAGAAGGGAATGTAATATTTGCAGAGTGAAGGAATGAGACGAGAGAGCGATCCCCCTAGAATCCTGATTAGAGGAGAAGATCGAGGGAATATGTTTAAAGTGCCAGAGATGGACGGACGCGGGGAGGGGGGGGAGCAAGGGAGAGGGGGTTAAGGAGATTAAGATGAGAGGAAGAGGGCAAAGAAAGAATGTTTAATGAATTTATAGGTTCGGACTTGTGTTAACACCCCTACTCTGTTAGATGAATGAGGAAGGCAGCAGGCAGGACTGAAGGTAAACTCCAATGCCAGAGTGTTTTTCAACTGGGGAAGTTTACTAAAATGCCCTCGAGGGCTTGTTAAACACACTGAACATGATTGGTGAGGAGTAATAGTGTAATGCCCGACTACACTACTCCCATCAGGTGCAATTTCCAACATACACAGTTTGTAAAAAGCTTTAAAAAAAAAAACCCCATAATTGTATGGCTGAATCTGGAGTTTGATTGTGAGCTGCAGATTTCACATCTTATGTCTTTGGATTGCTGAAATCATTTTCCACTTGCAACATCCATCGCGCAAAAATAGGTCAGTCATTTGTAATGGAAGCTCTGCAGAAACAAACACTAGCCTGGAAGTGATGAAGTGTCTCCTCTCGAGCAACATCCATCCTGTTTTTGAAGTCTGCTGAGCCTAAATCAACACTTGGAATAAAGAGATGGTGAGAAACTCGGTTCTTCTGGAACCTGCTCATGTGTGACGATGAACGCCGAGGGTCCCGAGCTCCGACTGGAGACCAAAACAGTGGAGAGTGGATTACTAAATGACCCTCACTTTCTGCTAAGCCATTTGTCCGTTGTCTATTTTCTGAAATGAAATGTTTAAAATTGAAGTACCCCCCACCCCACCCCTCCGCCACCTCCCTCCCCACCCTCCTCCTCCTCCTCACGCAGAAGGCAATACACTTTGATTTTAAATTGAGCATATGGATGAGCTGTTCTGTATCTCATTATGGTAAGAGCTGGGAGAGGGACAGACGTGGTATAATGCTGCCCTCAAGTGCTACTCAGAAGCCTCTACTTCCGAGTCTGGAAGTGGTAAATTTAGCTGGTGGTGCTCCGTAATGCTGTCTGTCAGGAATAATAACAAAATGGATGCTTTTTTTTATCTGCTCTTGGCTGTTGTTTCACTTTGTATATCGAGCCACACGCAGTCCGTTCACGTTGCATAAAGGCAGCCACAAATACTGAAACCTTTTTGAAAAGCTAAATGTTATTTAAATGAAGGGAGATCTTTCCTTTTTAGCTCCATGATGTTATTCAGGGCACAGCTATAGGCCCACAGTAAATAGAACAATCACAATGCAAAACAGGGAATAACGATGAAAACAAACCCAGTTGAAATATAAATCCAAACAGCAAGACGTGCACATTTAACTTTGTATGAAACAGGAATTTAAGTGTCTCAACAGTCTTGGTGAAATCCTCCCTGCTGGTACGGTGACAGATTGGATTTCTTACAGCAGTGGTGTGAAACTTTGACCAACATGAGGGTCTCTGAAAGTTTGTCTTCTCTGCCAGAGGGCTGAATTATACCACAGCAAGGTTACATGAGGATCATGGCTCCTAATTGAATATTAATAGTAAACACCAATGTGGAGCAGTGAATGGAGAATCAGGGATCGAATCCCTCCAAGGAGGGAAAACTTGTGCCAAGTAGAACATGCAAATATTCAAAGACTCATGGCCACTAATGGAATTCAAACGATTTACTGAATCTTTCCAAATGAAGCTTAATTAATCAGAATGGTAAATGGACTTTATGCCTGTTAGATCATCCGTCTCATCCACTCATTTAATCACAGTCATTCACTCACCAAATGTGATGTCTGCACTGCAAAGTATGTGTATGCGACAAAATAAGAGATCGAATGTCAAACTGGAAAATTACCCGCTTGACCAATAGAGCCACAGCTGCTGCTCAGGTCCTCCGTCACACAGTCAGACTTAAAGAATAAAAACACGCATCAATGTTTCACAACAAAGAAGTTGATTCAGTTCAGTAGTTTGGAGATTAAATCACAGAGCGGTGGCGCAGTGGAAGGTAGGAGATAGACGGGACCCCCCGGAGTCTGGACGCTGATGGCAGAGGAGCAGAGTGGGACATGTCTGATGGAAAGGTTGGAACGATCCCCCGACTGACGTGAAGGCTGAGGTGGTGAGGTGGGGTGGGAGGGAGGAGGGAGGAGGCTTCAGACAGCCAGAATGACAGAATTACAATGATGTTTAAAAGAGCTGGGACTCAGGACTGATTGGGTCGGGGGTAAAAAAACAACCGGCGCAAAGAGAATTTGAGAGAAAAGAGTCGAACAGGTGACTGGCAGGGTGGGAAAGCTGACGTGACAAAGAAAGGAGAGTTCACTAATAAATATAGGTCTTTAGATGTGAGAGAACTTATGAAACGCACGCTCTGGTGTAATCAGAATACTTCCCAATTGTTGCATATTTAATGAAATCGGTGTGTTTAACCTCTCATGCATTATTTACAGTCGTCACTTTTATGTTGAGGAAACAGGAGCAGCTAAGTGGAGACATCACACAGCTCCCTGACACTGTGGCCAAACCTGTCACATCGAAGAGTTATCTGTCACTTTCTCACTTTATATGCATCCTGACGGCCCGACACCGCACTGCAGAGTGACTGACCTGCAGGAAACTGCCAGTGATTATAAAGGCCACAGTTTTGTGATCAGATTACAAATAAAAAAGAGCCGAGGAACCACGTGCTGAATGATGCTAGAGAGAACACTGAAGCTGGCCGTGCAGTGATACATATTTAGCTTAACTGGATGTTTCATTGAAGCTGAACTAAGTGATGTGGATTGTACAAGTAGAAATGTAAATTAATTTTCTGTAGGCCTGACAAATTCAAAGGACATGTACAGTATATTGGTCACTTTATGACACTGTGCAAGAATATTGATTGCGTTATTTATATCTAATTCCAAATACTTGTCTTCAAAGTGTTGAAGTATATGAACATACAAAAATATAGTTTGATATAATAATATATCAATAGTGATGTTGAGATGCTACAACTTTACATTTGCAAGATCTTAATCATAATATTGAATTTTTTTTCTTACGGTGCAACATTAACAGGTAACCTCAGTTAATTTAACGTTATAAACATCAAGTGACGCCGCTCATATGTCTTCATTAGTGGCTAATATCAGGCCACTTAATGGTCCCATAAGTGCTTATTGATTCACACGTGGACGTCTGCAGTCTGCAGCTACATGACTTGGAAACTGAATGTTGGATCAGACATCGAGCAGATTTAAGATTTAGCACATCATGTCAATTAGCTGGGGTAAGTCCTGTACATTAATGACACACATGTACAATCAGGTTACTTTTTTTAATTGAAGCTACAACCATGTATTAAGATGTAAGGGAGAACTATATCAATGTGATTAAAAAAATCTATATATCAACACAAAGACATGCAAGAGACATGAAGAATTGGGAAGTGGGACAAAAATAGGGAAAAAGTCATTTAAAAGATATGTGAAAGAATGTAAATACAGAAAATATATTCAAAGAGGCACAAAACAGCTATAAAGATGCTAATGAAATGGATAAAAACTATTTTAAAAAACTTGTAGAAAATTTAATAAAGAAACACTACAAAATGGTGAAAAGTATCTTCAAAGTGATTTAAATTTAAAATATGCTAAAGAAATATTTTCTCCTTGAAAGAAAATAACGCTCTTATGTATTTCTGTGGCCTGTGGCTGTGGCTATTTTCACTGTGGCCTCTATCTGAAAAACAGAAACAAAAGAAATGGAAGTGAATTAATTTTTGATGGTTGAAAGATTATAAGATTATTCAATCCCTTGATGCTTTGCATCATGATGATTTGTTTTGTTCAAAGTGTCACAGTAAGTTCAAGAGCAGAGTTTCTTGCATCAACCACTTGTGCTCTGCCCCCCCATCCCCTCCTTTTTTAAACAGTCTAACTAGATAGAAAATGTTTACGTGAAGCAGTTTTAATCAGAACAGTGCTTAATTAGTTTACTTATGGTCCATGTAACCACGGCTCATGAATAATAAGTGCCGGTGAAATGTAACGTGTGTTTGGCTTTCAGGCGTCTCTGTTCTCGGTAATGATGAACACCGCACTAAAAATAGAGTAGAATACTTTTTAACTCTTATCCTGCAATTAATTGTGTTTATTGACCTATGATTATTACAGGGATGTAATTCTTTGATGGATAATGATTCGACCTCTCTTTAAGCGGTCTGAACATGTGAAGTTGATGAGATATTAATAGTTATTCCAATGTGATAGGAACTAAACCAAACTATGATTTAAAGTTTCATTTTCATTCACTGAACTTTTATTTAAATGTCCATGTTCACTGCCTGTACATTTTTCAACACCAGAGAAAGAATTTGTGGCGATTATTTCCACAAAATGAAATGTTTTTTTTTTTGTCGATAATGCAAAAGTATTTACATCTATAGCAGAGCACTGCTATCTCTGGCAGGGAATTACATCTACTTTGCCCTTCAGTTAAATTGTCAACACAAAAGCTAATCACGGCATCGCCGCCTCGTAAAACAGCTGCAAACAGCTTGTTTATTTGAATCCACCAGGTGACTTTATGAGCGATGAAGAAGAAGTAAATCCTCCATGGAAGTGGCAGAACTGAATTAAGGGAAGGCGGAGGACATAAGCTGCTGTCAGGAACCAGAGTCGGCGTCGTTGACGGTGTTTTTTGTTTCACGTGCTTCAGATCCACTACTGGGAGCGAGACAAGCAGAACCAGACTGAGAAGGTGAAGGTGATCTTTGTCCCGGACACCCGGGTGGTCCTCGTGAACCTGACCAGCTACACGTCTTACCTGGTCACCCTGACCGCCTTCAACATGGCCGGGGACGGGCCGCCCAGCGACCCGCGCGGCGCTCGCACCCAGCAGTCAGGTAGGAAGCGGTGACACGTTCCTGATTTTCCCTCAGTCCTCCCTCTCTAATCCGCTCTGATCCGTGTGCAGCTCCCAGCCAGCCGGGCTTCCTGTCCTTCTCCGAGGTGACGGGAGCGAGCGTCAACGTGTCCTGGGGAGCGCCGCTGACTCCTAACGGACAGCTGGAAGGCTACCGAGTCACCTACCAGCCGACCGCTCCCGTCCAAGGCACGCACGCACCCGTACACGCGCTCACTTTAGTGCACGTCGATTCGTCTGCTGACATTTCGCCGGATCTCTCTGCAGGGGTGAGCAAAGTGGTGACGGTGGATGTGAAAGGCAGCTGGCAGCGCTGGCTGAAAGTTCGAGACCTGATCAAAGGAGCGACGTACGCCTTCAGTGTTCAGGCTCTCACAGTCGGCTATGGGCCTCCGATCCAGGCGAACATCACTGCTCAGCCTGTGAAAGGTACCAAGGAATATATTCAGTGCATCGTGTTAGACTGACTGAAATCAATTGGCTTTCCACGTCATCCAACAATTTAATACCTGATTCATCACTTGGTCTATGAAAGGCATAGAAATGGCAAAAAAAGAAAACACAATTCCGTCCATTTCAGCTGACACAGGGCTGGGGAACGCTCAACTCTGGACAGGTCAGCAGTGTAACGGTGACCAGAGCACTTCTGGAAATCCCACAAAGGCTCAAAAAGAACATACAAACTTCAGACAGAAAGGTTTAAACCAGAAACATTCTGGCTGTGAGGTGTCAGTGCTAACCACTGCTTCACTATACTGCCCACACACTGAAAGCAGACCTTAATTATCTCTGAAGGTATTGATCAACAGTACAAAACATTTTAGATTTTTATGGAGCACTTAGAAAAAGTAGTGTCAGAGAAGCTTTAACTATCAAATATTGTCCTTTTTTGCATAAATCATATGGCATGACTGAAAGAAAACACTCTATCAAAATAGCTGCTTCATTTGGTCCACAAATCCATAGCATCTGACATTACATGTAGCCTCCATAATAGACAAATCCTGTATTTTGTACAGAAAGTACGAAAGACATCACAGCCATGCAGCCATGAGAAAAGAGCTGACTCTGCAGCCCTTCCAGTCACTCTTCACAGCATGAACAAAACTCTAGAAAGAGAAGCGAAGCTTTGTCTCTCAGTGTGAAGTCAGAGTCTCAATAGAGTTGCTACAGAGTCCAGCAGAAAGCCTCAAACAGTCAAGCCTCATTATTCACCCAACAGTCCTCCATGTTCCCAGATGAGCATACAGCAGTAATATAAAGACTCCACCCGTCTCCTTGAACGGTTTAGACTAAAGCTTGATAATTGGATCAGTTCATTAAATGCAGCCACATCCATTCTTATATTTCATGCTTAGGTGGAAAGAGACAAACATAACTCTTCAGTTGTTTGGTTATCCTATGATGTTTGACCGGTGCCCCTCTGATGCTGCAGGCTCTCCTGGCTCGCCCATGGAGATGTCCATCTCCAAGACGTCCTCCGCCCTCAACATCCACTGGTCAGAGGGAGACGTCGGAGCGGCCCCTGTGACCGGCTACGTGATCGAGGCTCGTCCCTCAGGTGAGCCACGGCTTTGCCCAACACCCACAAACTCTTTTCGCTAATCAACAGAGAGCTTAAACTCAGCCCAGCACCAGGCTCTTCTGAGTGCCACTATCTCCAGATTCATTAAGACCCGCTGTGCAAATCAAGTCAGCCGCAATTTTTTAATAAAGATTACCAGAGGTGTGATACATAAAGAGAGCGCCGGTGGGAAACAGCTTTAACGCTCCACAGGAGAGTGAGCATAGAGCGAGGTGTAATTCTGCCTCTGATAATAATAGATAAACCCTTTATATTAATAGTCACAACAGTAATCACTGTCAGCGTCACATTATTATCATCATAAATGTAATCAGACAGTTTATAATTTTCTTTAATCGCCTCGTGCGAATGCCCCCCTCTTTTGTTCGTCTGTCCATCAAACAGATGAGGGAGTGTGGGACTCGTTCATCCGGGTCCTCCCTCCCAGCAGCAGGTCCGTGTCGGTGCCGCTGGAGCGCCTCAGGTCGGGGATCAGCTACGAGTTCAGAGTCATCGCGGTTAATCGCTTCGGATACGGCCAGCCGAGTACGCCCTCTGCCGCTCTGGCCGGTGAGTGCCCACACGCTGCCGGACGCGCCGCTAATGAACCGGCTCACCTCGTCTGGCTGGGATCTGACACCAGTCCGCTGGGTTCACAGCAGTGGGGTTGATATGTGCTTCTCCTGCCATCTAAAGGCAGACATCTGCAACTACACTCATCATGCAAACTTTTTTTTTGTTTTGTTTTTTTTTTTTTTTGGCTTTTATGCTCGAGTCTGTCATCAGTTTATTACTTCTTTAGTTCCTCGGAGACCAGAGCAAAAGAGAAGTTTGATTTCCGTCTGACGCTTGTGCCTTTCTCGGTGTCCAGCGCTGACCGACCGTCCGTTCTACGAGGAGTGGTGGTTCCTGCTGGTGATGGCTCTGGTGGGACTCATCCTCATCCTGGTCCTGGTCTTCACTCTGCTCCTGCATGGACACAGCAGCAAGTACAAGGCCTGCGGCACAGGTCCGTGCCTCTCTTATTCGCTCTCCAA
This sequence comes from Salarias fasciatus, assembly GCF_902148845.1. NCBI lineage: Eukaryota > Metazoa > Chordata > Actinopteri > Blenniiformes > Blenniidae > Salarias > Salarias fasciatus. Next base: position 24,931,647 of record NC_043750.1, on the reverse strand, counting down.
CACTCTCTCACATCCCCCGAGATCCCTTCATCCGGCTTCCACAGATATGAGGGATAAACTGAAGAGCATTTGTGCCTCGCCGTGTTTACCCTCTGAAGATTTATTACAGGGTCTTCCAGATTTTGTGATTCTGACAAGCTGAGACGTGTGTGAGCACACTTGTACCGTTTTCAGAGCAGAACTGCCTCCAGCAGTTCAGTTCCTGCAGGACCGTGGTGTGTGTGTGAGGGAGTGTTGTTCTTTCACCAGGATGATTCAGGACAAACTGCACCCCGAAGCGTTCCAGGAACAAATGCTCACCTAGAAATACCACTCGTCTGCTATTTCTGTTACATTCTGATCGAGCTTCAGACCCTTTCCTTTGTGCCAGTTTGATAAAGATTTCACACTGTACCCATAGGATTTTAATTACAGGGTGATTTCACCTTTTGAAATCCAAGTGTTTCGATAGACAGAGGTCTCAGGTAGATTCTCTGTTTTTTTTTTTATCGCGGCTCTTTGAATTTAATGCTTTGAGAAAGAGCCGCACTCATGCTGAAGTACCGTGGCAGCAAAGAGAGCTCTTTAAATAAAGGTAAAGAAAGGCTGCAGCCTTTTTCTTTTCACTTATAAGCTGCTGAAACAAGCTCTTTGCCTCTCTCACTCTGCAGTCGTAAAAAGCTGACAAGCATGAAAGATCAAAACTGTAGATATTCAGACCCAGTAATCTTCAAACAGGTGATATTTATATTAGATTTTTAAAAAAAAAGTCATTCTGATTTCTTTTTTTTTTTTTTTTTTTTTGCTGAGCAAGAGTATCGTGTTTGAGCTTTCAAAGGCCTGTCCCACAACAAACTGGTAACTCTCAGTTAATCTTTTTCTGCATTTTCTCTTCGTTTTATGTTCAGAAATCCTGAAAGAGCTGAACTGACATGTCGAAAAATCAAACGTCTTCCTCCAACTATATGATGCAACCTGAGATAAATGTAGTGATTAAATCAGACATTATACAGACAAACAGACAGCTAAGCTCATGTGTCACAGCAATAATGACCCACTGAAACGTCTTGATTGAAGACACACATTAAAATAACGAGTTATTCTCAGGAACTACCGGTAGTTTCACAAGTTTTATGGTCTGTAACTAAACTGCTAAATTCACTGTGTGGTTTATTATGACTACATTTATCTGAACCTTCAATTTGGTTAGATTATTGCATTGAAGAAATCGAAATTTAGAGAATGTGATTTCTTTGCTGACCTAATGATAATTATATATAGTAGAAGTTTATAATTCTGTATTTTTAAGCCTTCACAGTAGGGCTGAACGATATATCGTTATCATATCGATATCGGGATATGAACATTCAGGACATTAGTTTCTCAAAATCAACGATATCAAGATTTCCCCTGCTTGCCCTGCATGTAAGCTTGCCCGTGCACAGGTCAGGCCAGCCAACCACAAACCTCGTTTACTGGTTGGCAGCTGATGGCAGCCAATGAGAAACATCAGAGGGAGGGGCAGGAGGGAGACGGAGGCGCACACTCACATGTGCCACACGCGGCGGAGAGTAAGCAAAACAACATGAGAGCTGAAGAGAGGGCGGCTGCAGAATCTGCACAAATAAGTTTGGTGGTAGTGGCAGTGAGTTCTCATAAAAAAAACTGCATTTTTTTTTTTACATCCTTTTGTATTATCGGGGCGCAAAATTCCCTATAAAATGGCGGCGGGGACCGATTGAGATGGAATCTCCGCCGGTTTAGGTGCCATATAAGTAGGTCCTTACCGCCTGTTGGCTTTTTTTATCATGAAATTGCGTTGCTTCTCTTTTAATAAATCAATCAAAACCAACACGCCTCGTAACTCTGGGATTCCATTTTTGCGTTCTTCTTCTCTGTGCTTCACGCTGCACTATGCATCTAACGATCACAATGCGCCCTCTGCTGGATTGAAGGAGGTACTGCTGCATTCAGGTGCTGCTGTTAACTCCAAACATCAAATACTTCAGAACACAATGACAGCAATGGGTGTAAACAGTAGTAACTGTAAATATGCAAATCTGCCAAAACAGTTAATGATTTACTGCAATACGACAGTTCTCCACCCCTGAATGAGGCCGTCACAGCTGCAGGCATGGCCGCAAAAACAGAACATCAATGAACATCAGTGAGAGAGGTCCTCCAGGGTCTGATACATACACAGACAAAACCTGGTCAGATTAAGAACTGAATAGAATCAGAACCTACACTAACATTCACAGCCATCAGCAGGATGTTAGCTAAAATATTTAGTTTCAATTGGGTGCAACTACATTATATGAAATGTGATTTGTGCTGGTATGGATTCTTGGGTTAATGTACCACCACCACCAAAGGAACTTGTCAAAGCTGGGATGCTTCAATCAGCAATTAGCAACATGCATACCTGCAACAAAATAAATAAAAATCATTTTCTAAATTTGCAACTTAGGGTGGGCCATACAGCATAAGAAGATCTACCATCCCAGACACAGAGCAGCAAATAGATATAAACAGAACTAAACAAGCACAACAAAATACAACAGTTTAATGAAAAAAATATTGTTGGATCCTGTTTTTGATCAGCATTTTTCAAAATTGAAAATTAAGGACCTGTGAAAACTTGTGAGGACCTGTTAAAAATTTCTGAGGACCTGCTGAAACAATTTGGAGGGCCTGTTAAAATTTTGACAAATCTCATACCCTGTATGTTTTTATTTTTCTGAAAAATGCATAAATTTCACTGAATCCATTTTAATATATCGTATCGATATCGAGATATCTGGCATGGATATCGCGATATGAAATTTTGCCCATATCGTTCAGCCCTACTTCACAGGTCAGTCAGAGAGTTGCTGCTGCCGCTCAAGCTGGAGGGTGAAAGTCTCCCTCTGCGACTTTTACCAACATGTATTAAAAACCTTCGGCTCATTACGATGAAACACTGTTGGTGTGTGTGACGCTTCGCCCGGTTACTCCACTGGAGTACGCCGATGCTTTTCTCCCCTCCCTCTCTCATGCAGGCTGTTTTTTTTTTTTTTTTGCCTCCTCGCGGGGCTTTCTGAGCAGCGGGCACTGCAGCGGAGTGTGTTTGTGTGTGTGTGTGTGTGTGTGTGTGTGTGTGTGTGTGTGTGTGTGTGTGTCCAGGTTACATCAGGACAGCTGTTAGTGTGAGTTGCCACAGAAACCTTGGCACAACCTCTGGGCAGTGGAGCGATGAAAGTGTGAGGGAGATGTTGGAAAGGGAGATGTGTGTGTGTGTGTGTGTGTGTGTGGGGGGGGGTTACAGACAGGACGACCACACAAACACGCGTGAAGACAGAGTGGGAGTCACTGAGCGACGACAAATTGCATTTTTGATTTTTCCTTCAGCTTCTCTGCATGCTCCAAATAGCAAATATATTTCTCTCAATTGACAAGATGACATTGTCTCTCCCTATTGTTCCATTTTTCATGATCGGCGGCGGATGAATGATCGAGGCGGTCTGTGTGGTTATTGCCTGATTGTCAAACTCTGCATCCCGCTTTCATTTGCCTCTCATTCTGAATCTGAAAAGGTAGCTGAACCCTCAGTGAATGACAGAGCTGCACATAAACTTTGCAGCCAGAAGAACCGTTTGAGGAGAAAACACCAGCACAGAGGCGGCGGCACTGCTATAAATCTTTATTATTTGTCTGAACCGGCTCCATCTGTTTCCTGCAGGGAAGCACATGTCCACGGCGGAGGAATCGGTGACGCTGGACAACGGAGGCTTCACGGCTCTGGAGCTCAACAGCAGGACGCTCAACACCAAGAACTCCTTCCTGAAGAAGAACGGGACCAGGTGAGCGTTCTCTTCCTGTCAGACTGGCCTCATCCTGAAACACGCCGCGTGACTCAAACATCTCCCTGTGTCTGCAGGTCTCCTCCCAGGCCGAGCCCGGGAGTCCTGCACTACTCCGACGAGGACATCTGCAACAACTACAATGGAGCCGTGCTCACTGAGAGCACCACGCTGACGGAGAAACCCACTGAGGTCTCTGACTCTGAGGTATCTCTTTCTATCTGTCTGTCGTCCCCTCGCTGAGAGAGCGTCCTGTTGGCTCCTCCGACAGAGAGAGGAGTCCTTCCATTTGCTTCCAAAGAGGCTGTCCTGCTCCCTGCAGAAGGACAGCCCGATGGATAAAGTCAAAGTTTTTATCAAACTGACTTGATTTAAAAGCGTATTTCACCTTCCTGTTGTCTCTCTGTCGTCTTTTGTCAATTCTCTGTGTTTTTATTATGTTTCTGATCATTTAAAAAGTTTTTTTTTTTTTTTTTTTTTTTTTAGCACTTAGAGTTCAGCAGAATTGCTTTTGAATATTCGGTCCTTAGATATTTCAGTCACCTTTTCTAAGAAACGTCCAACATGGATGAAGCACGCTTGTGAAGATGTGGCAAGCAATTAAAAAAGAAACAAAAAACTTCGAATTATGCCAGTCTCTACATAACATTTAGAAAACTTGTGCTCATTCACAACAATGACCTTTTAAATTATGGATACAGATTTCATTTTTAAAATATTAAATTCAAATGTCGTACTGACAGAGCATTTAAATATAAAATAAGATTTGAATATGGCGATGACTCTTCTCTACCCATTACCTATCAAACCTACCAATCATATTTCGTTTTTCCGAAATTAGCCAGCAGACCACCAGTTGCACATTTTCTCTACAACTTACAGTTGATTTGGAAATATGGACAATGTTAAAAGTATTCCAGGAGTGAGTAACACAGATATTGTGTGATTGACAGATATCAAACACATGCATGTTGATTTAGTCAGCTCACCTTAGAAATAAATATTTAGTTCTTTTTAGTTTCAATTTCAGGCATTTAGGTTTGAAGTAAATGGGTAAATACATAAATGGGTTGGGATTTAATAAGCTATTGCTTCCTTCTAGGCCTGTCTGGACTTTGTGGTATTCATTGTTTGTTTTAGTTTCATGTGTTCAATACAAAACCTTCATTAATTAATTTCATCACTGGTCTTTGAGCTTGTCTGACCACGCTGTCTGTCTGTCTGTTTGCAGTTGACGGACAGCGACTACGAGGACGAGCAGCCGAAGCACTCCTTCGTCAACCACTACATGAGCGACCCCACCTACTACAACTCCTGGAAGCGGCAGCCCAAAGGCCTCAAGGGCGTCGGCGCCAACTTCGGCTACGAGGAGTGCGCCACCGCCGACACCGAGCCGTACTACCAGACCGTGGTCACCCAGCACAGCACAGGCGGCGCCTACACGCCCACGGGGCAGCCGGCGCACACGCACGTCAACCCCAACACCAACCCACCGGGGTCACGCACCCCCGTGACGGGGTTCTCCTCCTTCGTCTGACTCTAGAGACCAAATCTGCACAAAGTTATACACACACATACACACACACACTCAAACATAAGGAAAAGAAGCAGGGCGGGGGTGGGGGCGGCGGTGTGTGTTCGGAAGACGGAGCAGAGGAGGAGAGAGAGGACGAGACGAGGAGATGAAAAAAAAAAAAACTTTAATGCCCCAAAGAACTCAACTCACACTTGTCACTCGCCTTCTCCCCCCTCGTTCACGAAGACCCCCGCGCCGACAAGCGTGTGTGTGTGTGTCGCTCTTGTACGCTGTTACGCCTCTGTGTCACTGTGCTCGCACACGGTTTTCATCCTACACACACACACACACACTGACAGCAGCATACTACCAGATAATCACACGTATTCCAGAGACTCTCCGACGAGAGCGCAGAGTCAGTTCGACGTGGAGCTGCTGGACCCTGGAATCTCTGCACAAAGCTTGTCCTCTCCTCTCTCCATTTTACACACAAGTGCACAATTACACACATATACACACACACACACACACACACAGTCTGTGATGCACCATTTCTGTGTCTCACACTGGGAGAAAGGAACTTCAAGGTTGAGGAGAGTTATGAAAAAGCGGCCTCTGTTGACAGACTGGTTCGCGTACACAGATGTGGAGCCGTCAGCTCTCAAAGACCGCCGCACAGAGGAGCGGGAAAAAAATAATCAATAATCACAGTTTTTCAACTGGAAGAGGATGGAGGGAGAGCGTGGGCGGGGCTTCTTCAGCACTTATGGCATTCTCAGCAAGTTTTGTCTGGTTTCTGAGACCCACGTGGGGGGGGGAAAAAAATAATCAGAAAACTGTGTTTTTTTTACCGTCTACTGCCTGTTTGTCAGTCCTCCTCATCCCGCAGCCTCCCCAAGCCATACTGCTTGCACTGAGCCAAAATCCCCACGCATTTCATCTTTTAAGTTTGTATTCTGTTTTATTTCTTTTTGTTTTGCGAGCGAGAGTGACGTGTGTGCACACAATCACAGGTTTGGAGCCTGTTCATCCGTCTCTGTAGGTCACCGCTAAGCAAAGTGTGCCATGGTGTGTTTGTATTTTCCAGATGGATTTTGTACAGGGAAACCCTTTTTACTTGTGTGCTGTCGTATGTAGTTCGGCCATGTTTGTGTGATGGACTGGCGACGAGCGTCAGGAGGAGGGCGTCGTTCGGCGAGGAGCTTCAGAGCGGCGTCGGGGTCACACGGAAGGATCAGACTGAGTGTGATTGAACTTTGAATCACGAAGCCCCGCCGGCCGAGCTCACACACTCCTTTTGGAGTGCAAACAAAAAAAAAAAAAAAATCACCTGTAAGTTTTTTGCTCATTTCTAATTTAAGGCTTCCTCACGCACCCGGCCGGCCCGCAGCTGCCCTCGCCTCACTCTGTCACGCTTGTTTTCAGCCTCATACCAGTGTGTGAATAAATGGTCATTGTTTATTAGAGTGTCTGCATGGTGTGTTGCAGTGAAAGTTTTCCTCTACACAGTTCTATTGACCACTTCTGAACAACACTGGAGCAACCCGACGCCAGCAGGACAATGAATTATTAAACTCTGATGTAAGAGTTCATTTAGCAGTGACAAAGTGTATTTAATACACTCTGTAAACTCCGTGTGGTGCCGGAAGAAGGATACCAACAAGTGTTGCAAAGTCCTGAAGCAAACAGACGTGAATGCGCTTCCCCAGTTGAGTTAATATGTTGAATTTAAATGAAAACAGAATGCAGCATAGACCGTGAAAGCGGGGCCTCACAATCGTGACTTTTTGGGTTTTAAGCAGGAGGTGTTAGAAAAGTTACCACAGGGGATAACTGGCTTGTGGCGGCCAAGCATTCATAGTAGTGTCCCTTTTTGAGCCTTCGATGTCGGCTCTTCCTATCAATGTGAAGCAGAATTCACCAAGCGTTAGATTGTTCACCCACTAATACGGAACGTGAGCTGGGTTTAGACTGTCGTGAGACAGGTTTGTTTTACCCTACTGATGATGTGTTGTTGCAATAGTAATTCACACTTATTACCATCTGAACAGAATCAGCCCATCAGATCTTGAATTTTATTACCATTTCATGGAAAATATTTAGGTATTTGTATTTTATGCTTGGAACACATATTGAAAAAGCTGGGACAGGGCCATGTTTTCCAGTAGGGATTCATATTTGCTGTTATTTCAGCAGCTGTCTGTAAAAACTCCTGTTTGAGGAGTTTGGGAAGAAAATGTTGTTCCTGAAGGAAACTGTCCACCAGGTTTTCACTGGATTCTGAATGAATGGAAGCAAATGTTGCTCATATATCTTAATAATGTCCATCTCCACATTTCCTCGAGGAACCTGCCCACACCACACCGTGGTAACCCCGCACCGTCAGAGGTGCAGATTTTCCAGCTGTCTGCAAACAAGATTTATGGCTCCTGTTTTCGTCTTGACAGTACCTCAAACTACTGTAGATAAGTTTTTGCTTAGACAAGACAGTGTTGCTTCTGGATTTTTTTTTTTACAGCTTTAACTTATGCGTGTTGATTGCAGTTGCGTTCACAGACGGTGTTTTCTGGAAGTTTGCCTGCATCCACGACATACAGTACAACCTGTAGCGGAGCCAGAGTGGGGGCAAGGGGGCGGTCGCCCCAGGGCCCACAAGGTCATAGGGCCCCGTTTCATGTGATGTGTTCACATGTACTCGTAAATAAATTATTATAAAATGTGCAGTGTGTGCGAGAAGGTATACACATATGAGTGTGGGCTCCAATTTGCCAATTCTTACATTACGCTGTATTTAAGCTGTATCAAAGATGGTGATGTAGCACCTGACTTCTTAACTTGAGCTTTCAGCACCATGGACAGCGGACGCTCTGACATTGACAGCTGTCAGGCTGCATTTGTGTGTGTGTGTGCGTGTGTGTATTTGTTCTTCAGAACAAGTTTGTGAACTGGTTTGTGACTTTATTCTGCTTTCTGAGGCATATAGGTTTGCTTGGCTCAATAAAAGTGAGCATTAGTGTGTTGTTTGATCATAGGATACAGAGGAAAAAAATAACATATGCAATATGTCCCCTAGGGGGATCCGTAGTACTGAGACCCTCTCTGTCTCTGAGTACAACACACAGTGTGCTTAATGCGGTACCGGCTAATTTCTTGAAGTTCATGAGCATCGTGTTTTGGCCTTGTTTCTTATGCACAAAGACTTCTCCCAACTCTCTGAATCATTAGATTAGACACTAGACAGAATGAGAGTCTGTACAATTTTACCCTGAAGAGCTTTTCTAATAACTGACAGATTACTCACTTCTGCACATCTGAGAGGACAAGCCTCTCCAGTTACAACTCGCCATGTTGTTTAATTAACTCAGAAGCTCTTCCACTTGTTGTTGTTGTTTTTTTTATTTGAGCCAGTTACATTTCCTGCCTTGTCCCAACTTTTTCAAGATGTGTGGCTGCCATCAAATTCAAAATGAGCCAGTTTTCCCATGAAATGATTCATTAAAGGTCTCAGTTTTAATATCTCATGTCTTGTGTTAATATTGTGAATACAAATGAGAGTTTATGAAAGTCATAATCAAATCGCTGCTTTCTGTTTCATTTACCATCAACACAGCACCACAGCCAGAATAAAGCCCTTTGTGATTGATGTTATTGGATCATTACAGCATTTTAATGTGAAGATGTCAGCCGAGCATCACACAGAGAAGAAGAGGAGCCGTAAGTGTTTACATGATCTGTGACTTTATCCTTAAGCAGGACATTTTCAGAACACTAATTGCTGATTGTAAAACACTTCAACATGCATTAATTTCATATTCTATCTCTTTAACTACACCCACTAATTATATCTGGCCTACACAAAATATGACACTGATTTCAGTGATTCAGAATCCTGAATACACTGTATCTATAGTACAATGAAACTTGTAGGATAGATTGCGGGTAAAATATTTGGCAGTCATGAGTAAATTTATTGTAGAAATAAATGTTTGAGGGTACATTTCTGTAACCCAATTTTACAGTAAGTCCTGATAAGACACTTTCACAACAAAATATATAATAATCCCTATTTATCTTTTTCCTTCAGTGATGGGGAACTGTTTTTGGGCATTGGAAAGACCAAATAATTTTTATTATTGGCTATGTCTGAAGGCTTTGCTCTCTAATTAGAGAACATGGCCCTTGTTTTCTTTAAAAAGAAAGAAAAAAATCCCAATAGATACGCTTTCACAGAATTTTTTTTTTACTGCACTACTAAAGGAAATAAGATCATCTTAACAACTAATATTAGAATATCAGACAATTGGCAGCGTTCGTTTGTTTATATTTCTTGAGTTTGAGCTTTATTGCTAGCGGACGCAGGAGGATGTGGCCTGCATTTCGCCTCCAGTCCAGCAGGGGGCGCTGACGGTCACAAACGGAGCTCACGGCTCTGTTGCGGTCCGGAAGAAGGACAGCAGTCATGGCGGACGTGTTTTCCCCTTCCAGCTGCGTATTGTAAACCACCTTTTCAGCGTGCCGTCTCTCCGTGGGGGGGTTTAGTGGAGGGGCTGCGGAAGGCAGCTGAAGCCCCCGACACCCACCCGGCGGGGACTTCACAGCCGGCTTGTTTTGGTGAGTTCTCGTCTCCTCACAACCCGTTGATTCTCCCCCATTCCTCGTTAATGCCCCCCACTCCTGGTTGATGCACCCCATTTCATAATGTCCCTCACTTCATGGTAATGCCCCGATTCCTAATGCCCCCAGTCTAGTCCGGGGCGATGATCTGAGGCGCGGCTGAACCCACCTTGCCGGGGTTTCGGGTTACCTGGTTTCACTGTTCAGTGATGCTTTTTAGCGTCTGTCGTTCTGTTAATGTTACAAAATTGCTAGTTCACAAAATGTACATTTAGAAAGTCTATTGTGTAATGCAGTCAGTTAAATAGTGTTGGTAAAGACAGCTACCGATTTCCGTTGGGTTTGTAAGTCATGCTGTTACGAGAAGCAACGAGGGAAGGCAATTATTTTAAAACACCGGAGTGCAGGCATGCCTGATGGCAAGTCTGATGGTTGTAGTTAACTTTTTTTTGGCTTAATATTAACTTTCATCTGTATTTCAAACCAGCCCAAACCGCTTCTGGTTGGATAACCTTTAGTGAAGTTTAGTGGAGGTTTCAAGCATGGACAGATTGGAGACAAACGCATTACAGAAAAGAGACAACACCTGCTTCCCTGTGCTTCAGCCTGCCTCAATCTGAGGATCTCTCTCTCTCTCACTCACTCAGTCACACTCTCTCTCTCTCTCACACACACACACACACACACACAAAGCTGGGGTGTTTGTGTTTGTCATGTACACAAAGCTTGATTACTGATTTGAGTGATTATATCTATATTGTTGCTATAAGAAAGGGACATAGTTATTTCAAACAAAATATGAATATAGGTTAAGCTCAAGTTTGTAATGTCTGTAGGTTAACTACCAGGGATCACAGCCGATTCTATTTCAGCATGGGCAAAATGAGAATGTTGTTTGAAGCTTGGCATAGCAAATGTTTATTTGTAATTGGTTTGATTTGATTGATTAACAACACTTACATTATTTCACTTTTTTGCTTGCAGCATTTGTCCATACATGCCCAAAACTTTTTCATAATACTGTCTCCTACAGCACAGTACCACTTGAGAGATTTTCTTTCCCCCAAGTGTGAATTTGGTAAACTGCTCAGTGGGGTGCGCAGATTTGCCCCCGGCTCTCCCAACTCACATTTTCACTCCCTCGTCTTCCCCGCTGTGCCACCTGTCCTCTGCGGGTTTATTTCTCTTGAATACTTCAAAGTGGGCTTCATAACTGTATCATGTTATTATGTGTGTGTGTGTGTGTGTGTGTGTGTGTGTGTGTGTGTGTGTGTGTGTGTGTGTGTGTGTGTGTGTGTGTGTGTGTGTGTGTGTACGCGCGTGTGTGTGTGTACGCGCGCGTGTGTGTTCAAGTAATGCATATGTGGGAGACTGCAAGACTGTTTGTTTATGCTCTGCTACAAAAACATTCTCATGAAGATATGAAGCCTTGAAACCTCTGTGTATTTGTTTTTCCTAGATGGACCGTCCATGCAAGAAGCAGCAGGGCCCAGGACAAAGACAAAGCAGGCTGACATCCTGACCCACTGATAGTTCCGTTGCTCTGGAAAGTGAGACGTAAAGCTAATAATGGGTGAAGTGACTGTTGATCTTGATCAGGAGGCGATGAAGCAGGACGTCTACTTGGTGCATCTTCCCGACCCAGTGCTGACAATTCTCTCCCCGCCTCCGCCTTTCCTACCTGCCATGGGTGTACCGACCATGCTTTGGCCTCGATGGCTCAAAGCCTTTGAAAACTATTTGAAAGCACTCGATGAAAAAGACCTGGTCGAGTCCAGCAAATGTAAACTCTTACAAAACTGCCTCGGCCCAGAGGGGGAGCGTATCTTCACCACACTGATACAGGAGGAAACCACGTATGCAGCGGCCGTCTCTACACTGACGGCTTTCTTCAACTCTGATCAGATGTCTCAAATGCACCGCCTTCAGTTCCATCAAAGGGCACAGATGCCCGAAGAGTCGGTGGAAGAGTTTGTCTCTGCATTAGCTGAACTGCTGAGGCCTTGTTACAATGGAAACCTACAAGAAAAACTTATCGTGGATCAACTCATCAGCAAAACGAACTACCCGCAACTCAGAAAAAGGCTGCTGCTGGAGGGGAGGGAGTCTCTGACGTTGAGCACAGCTTTGGCCATCGGTAAAGAGGTAGAGTCTGATTTCAGCCACTCCCAGGTCTTTGAAATTCACGAGGTCAGTGTGGACATAGAGGATGATTTAGAGCCCCCAGTGAAAAGACGAAGGGGAAGGCCTCGGCGTGGGGAGGAGAGGCCGAAAGCAAACTTACAGTTGACCAAAGCACCAAAAAGATCAACTAGACACAAAGATAACAAATATAGCCGGAAGCGTTGCGGTGGCGCTGAAGAGCCGGAGACTGGGAAGACTCAGTGTCCAGATGATGAGGATGTCGGAGCTTCATCGTCATCACTGACAGTGAGAGAAGACAAAGAAGATGGCAATGATGACGACGACGACTTTTCCCCCTTTCCAACAAAACCAAAAGGCCCCTGCTGTCCCATCTGTGTCAACAGGCGCTTCAGAGACGCGAACAAGCTCGCCAGGCACATGAGGACGCACACGAAGGAGAAACCGTACAGCTGTCCCGTCTGCGCTCTGACTTTCAGCCAGTCGTACCACATGACCCGACACCTGAAGAAACAGCACGAGACAAGCAGACACGTCTGCACCACCTGTGGGCAAGGCTTCGACAGTTCAGCAGAGCTGCAGAGTCACAAGTCGACACATAAGTCTGCGGTCCTGTCGTGTCCGCAGTGTCATAAAAAGTTCACCAACAGAGACGTGTTCTCCTGCCATGTTGAATGGCACAACAGGCCTCAGTCCGGCAGAACTAAAGAGACAGGGTTTCAGTTCAGTGAAACTAAAGTGAAAATTGAAGAAATTGCAGACGTAGGTGAAGTGGCAAACTGTAATACCAGTGATTTGGTGGGTAAAGAGGTTGAAGGTGATGCAGCTTCATCAAAGAACATCTCCGAGGATACACCTGTCGATGAAGGCAAAAAGAAAGGAAAAGGAGCCTCCAAGTCTCAAAAAGGGCATTTTTGTCCCATCTGTGTCGGCAGGCGCTTCAGAGGTCCAAACAAACTTGCCAGACACATGAGGAAGCACACAAAAGAGAAACCCTTCAGCTGTCCGGTCTGCTCTCTAACCTTCAGCCAGTCGTATCACATGACCCGACATGTCAGGAAGCAGCATGGCCTGGGCCAGTACGTCTGCTCCAGGTGTGGAGAAGGTTTTAGCAGCTGGTTGGAGCTGAAAACCCACAGGAGGACTCACACCATTGCAGGCCTTACGTGTCTGGCATGTGACAAACAATTCAAGGACAAATCTGCTCTGGCAAGTCATCTTAAAGGCCACAAGAAGGTGGAGTCAAGCCCCCAAAGCCTCATTTGTGGCGAATGTGGAAAAGTGTTTAGTCGAATGTATCATCTGAAAAGACATATAATGACACATCGCAAAGCATCAAACACCGAGTGTTACAAATGCCCCGATTGTCACAGAGACTTTGCCTTTCCTGAGGACCTCAACAAGCACTTGGAGATTCACGTCAAGGAAAACAAGGGGACTTGCCCTAAATGCAACGAGAACTTTGGCAGCCTGAAAGAGCTGCAGACGCACATGGAGGTTCATCAGAAGTCGTACAGCTGCAGCATCTGTGAGAAGAAATTTAAGGTGGAGTATGCACTGAAAAAGCACGAGCAGGGCCACCAGAACGAGCAGTATTACTGTTCACTGTGCAACAAACGCTTCCTCAAGCTGTCACACTACAAGAGGCACGAGATGGTCCACGGCAGGCGAGAGTCCAGGTGTCCACACTGCGACGGCGTCTTCCTCCAGGTCACCGCCCTGAAGTATCACCTGCGGACTCACACTGAAGAAAGGCCTCACCAGTGCAGCTGCTGCATAGAGACCTTCGAACTGAAAGAAGAACTGGAGCAGCATTGTCTCAGACACAGGAAATTCAAGAAGGAGCGGCCGTACTCCTGCACCCGCTGCGATTGCGCCTTTTCCACCCTCGTTGAGCTGACGGCGCACATGGCTTCGCACGAGGGGGAGCAGCCGGTCACGTGCCCCGTCTGTGGCCGGACGTTCCTCAACAAGAAGAAGCTGGAGAAGCACTTGACCATCCACACGGGGGAGAGGCCGCACCTCTGCTCCATCTGCGGCAACGGCTTCCCGTCCGCCGCCAGCCTCAAGCTGCACGCCCACATCCACACCGGCGAGAAGCCCTTCCAGTGCTCGCAGTGCAGCAAGAGCTTCAGGTCGACCAGCGGGCTGCGCCTGCACAGCAGGCAGCACATGGAGGCGCCGCCCAGCTACGAATGCCCCGAGTGTGGCAGGACTTACGGCCGCATGACCGAACTGAAGATGCACCAGCGCTACCACACCGGGGACAAGCCGCACGCGTGCACCTGCTGCAGCAAGCGCTTCATCAGCAAAGACAAACTGAACGTCCACATGAGGATCCACACCGGGGAGAGACCGTACTCCTGCCCACACTGTGGACAGACATTCACGCAGACCGGGGACAGAAACAGACACATCAGTAAACACCACCAGGCAGCATAGTCATCCGGAACCAAGAGGGGCTCTGTGGACTGTTAGTGTTTTTACATGCCAGAGATTTGAATTATAAAGACCTAAATTAACGTTAACACTCACCAGTCCTGGAAGGCGTGATTGGTAGGATCAAGGATTGTTTTTGTTTTTTTTAACATTCAGATGAAGGATTTGCCTTTTTTATGTTGAGAAAAAGCTAAAAAGCACCTAAAGTCATGCGAATCAGCCAATATTTCAGGTTTTACATTTTACCACTTTCACCTAACTTAACATCCAAAACCAAAATAAAATGAGTTTGCATATTGCACGTTAATGAGCACTTCTCTGAGTGAGAAACACACCGGATCACAAATCTGTCTCATATGGCTGCAGATATAAAGATTTTTTAATTTTTTTTTTATATATACAAGCCACGAGCAGAACAGTAGAACACAGAAGTAGAAGGCAGTTTGATTTGGCACTTAATGCTTCCATTTTGGAGCTTTATTATCTGGGTTACACCGTGTGTTGTGCTGGTGGAGTTTATTTGATTCACAGGCCAAAATATACAACGAAAAACACTTTGCTGGAAAATAATTTCTCTTTGCCGAATACCTTGTAGCCATTTCCAGTTCGTCTCCCCTCTGCTGGTTTTACACTGCATGACTGCTCAGTCTGTGATGCTCGTCCACTCACGTCTGTGCCTGTGTGTCCTTGTGAAGCATATTTGTGACAAACTGTCACACTTGTGAGCAGCATGTGCAACTTCAGCCTTTCATACACTCAATTCCTGCAACAACCTGCAGTTATAAATGGACAGAAGAAAAAAAAGATTTCAGCTCGTACATTTTTATCCTCTCTCCCTGTTGATGTGTTGTCATAACATCATGGCAGTTTCTTTCTGCTTTTTGGAATGTCTGTTGAGGTATCTCTGTGAAAAAGCATTTTTGTAATTGTGTTTTGAAAAGTGCCATAAAAATAAACCACTTATTCACTCTACTAGTACGTGTGTTGGGAACATATAGAACATAAAGAATTGAACCGGTCGAGTGAGCAGTCTGGAGTGAAATGTATGAGTGCACTTTTTTTTTGTTATCTATTCATTGGTTAACCTTGTATCATATAGAGTGCAGTGTTGCTGTGTAATATCCAATCTGGTAACCTCATCCTTGTGAAAGAAAAGTAAGAGGAAAACAATTCTGTCAAAGACAGTCTGTTAGGTTCACTATTGAATATGTGAAAAGTGCATAAAATTGAATTAGTTTTTCAAAATAATGCTCATCTTAAAATATTTCTGTATTTGTTGCAGTGACCTTTAGATTTAAGCATAGGAAGAAAACAACCTTGGATTATTCAGAACACTGATTACCCTACTAAAAAGTGTTGACTGTTAAGTTTTAGCATTTACATTAAAAATGGAATTTAGAAAAACAAATACTATTTTAAAGTGTCTGCAATATCCTCAAACCTAAGTTTGCAGAGTCAGCAAGTCAGACAGAAATAATTTTCATGCTAATGAGAAAAAAATGGCCATCCTCACAGGAAAGGAACTCATCATTTCAGAATATAATATACAACCCGTTTTTACATGTAATGTGGAATGAGGCTCCTTCGACTTCCTTTTGTAAAATGTACAGAATTTGGTAATAATGTGTTGTCTAGGTTCTTGAAAGGTTAGGAAGCACTGAATTTGATCTAAAGGATGATCGAATACAAGTCAGCCACGTGGGGGTGCCCGGGAGCAACTTTTAGCAACAGTTCGTCTTTGTGTCTTCATTAAGTCATGGATTTGCATACATTTCTATAGGAAATTATTGCGTTGTGGTGAAATATATAATGCCCTTTTTAAAATTCATAGCAACGTTTATAACAAAGAACAAAAAGTTAATGTCAGTGAGAGCAGTGGACCATCCGGACCACTAGGTGGCAGCACTCAGGTGGAACCACTGTGGCGCTGCGGACGTTTCACACAGGAACCATAACACTGAGCAGCATTAGCTCCAACCTAGCAGTTAGCAGTCGTTCACTTTTATTTAATGTTAACAACATTTGACCAAGGCTTCTGTTCCATCTTCATCCGGATATACCGAAGCAAAAAGATTCGTATCAACTAAGTGGAGAGAAGCGAATCCTCAAGTAATGGTAATTTGACCGCATGTCAGCAGGCTAGCAGGAGTTGTGTTTTTAGTTGTTTGTTTTGCTTGCTTCAGCTTTTATCTTTAAAGTTGATTATCTGGTGTTTTCTTCCACCGTGGTGCCATTCATATGAATATGTGTGTACTGCTGTGTAGACGTTATTACGGGTGATTCTACGCTATAATTTGTGACATCGGATACAACGCGAAGTAAATAGGAAGTAAACACCACAGACTTCCATATGTTGTCACATAATTCATTATCCGCCTCGAGTATCTCAGAATCATTGAAGATGCAATCAGGTTAAAATTCCTCTCTGTGATACTTTAATTTAGACAATCCGGATGGCTGCTTTTGGCTTTACTCCCGCTAGTGGTCAGGATGTTTTTAGCTTTGAAATCAGGCCATCTAGCTCTAAAATAACCAGCAGCCCCCTGAGTGGATCAGAGGCCAGGGTCTTCTATGAAAACCTGACGAAAGATGATGATAAGAAAGAGCTTGGAAAGAAAGATGGGGATGTCAAACAGAGAAAGAGAGGGTCCAGTCGGAGAGAGAGAAGGAGATCCAGGACTGCAGAGATGCAGCAGAGTCGGACTGGTCCTGACCCCCATAGAGGACGGGCTGGTGAGAGTGAAGGCAGCTCTCGGGGGTCCTCCATGCTGCAGGGGCTCAGGCTGCTGCGCTGTGCCCACGAGGGAGACATACCTGGCCTGAAAGACCTCCTCTCTAAGGGGGTCGACATCAACTTCCAGGTACAGTACTTTAAATTCACTACCATTTTTGTTAAAAACGTCTCCTGATTTGCTTTACAGTGTTGTGTTTTCCCTGACAGGACAGTTTCTTCTGGACTGCAGTGATGTGTGCCAGCTGGTCGGGACAGAGGGCCGCGGTGAGGCTGCTGCTGCAGCACGGAGCTGCCTGGGTGGGAGTCGTCGATACGCAAGGCAGAGATGCTAAAGACCTGGCTCAAGAAGGTATACCTCACCAACTAAAAAGCCATCACTGCTATATCTGTTTGATTCTTAACAATTTTCTTTTTTTTCTCCAGCTGGCCACAGTGAAGTACTGGAGGAGCTGTTGAACTATGGAAAAAGGACACAAAGGAAGAAACCGTCTGATAGCAGGTTAGTACTACTAGTACTATGCAAACCAAATGCAAGTTCAATAACAGCAACTGCTACTAATTGCTTTGGGAAATTACAGCCTCAAGCAACTATCAAAGGGATAACATCAGAATGAAAATTGTAGAACTTTTTGTACTTGCTTGGGCAAATCATGTCAAGAAAACTTTATCAGCAGCCAGTTGACATAAGATAGGAAGTGCAGCATCTATGTGTGCATCCTACTATGTCTCAGAAACATTCTTTATACTTTGTTCTTAACATGTTTTAGCTTTATTGTTTCATGCTTTATTGTTCAACCCTTAAAGTCAAGTGGAAAACTCAGAAGGAGTGTAATCCCATATCAATAGGCTTTTATTACGTAAACATATCTGATGATCAAATTTCTCCTGCTTTTGATCAAATGAGAATTTGTGTAGTATTATGTGAGTTTGCTGATGGTGATCAAAAATCTGCAGTTGAGAGATCAGGCTTTCACTTGACTACGCACTTTGATAATCATCTCATATTACTTCTGGGCTGCAGGTCACAGTGAGATGAACTCCAGTTAGATTATGGGCTTGGAAGCCTTTCTGTAGTGACTAATTTCCCCTCAATGTGTGTGTGTGTCCTGTAATGAACCTGTCCAGAATGTACCCTGCTTTCACCCATAGTCAGGTCAAACTTTTAAAGTCACATTTTGCCTTCAATATTTCCTCTCTGTCGTCTCTTAACTTCATTCCCAGGGCGCTCCAGCCTCAGTGGTGCGAGGTTTGTCGTAGCGAGCACAGCGACAGCCTGACGTCGCATCTCTCCTCCACTCTTCATCAGTTCAGCCTCCGCCGTCCCCCGCCCACCCCGTACTACTGCCTCCCCCCGTCCAGCAACAGCTACAGGATGATGGTCCGTTCGGGCTGGAATCCGGGGTCGGGACTGGGTCCAGAGGGTGAAGGGACCAAACAACCGGTTCCCACCGTCCTGAAGAGAGACCAGACAGGTCTGGGGTACGGACAGACCAAAAGAGCCAAAGTTACTCACTTCCAGGCCAGAGATTGTGACGCTGTGAAGCAACCATCCAGGGTAAAAGAGGAGCGAGTACACAGAGGAAAGAAGAAAGAAGAGAGTCAAAGAAAAGAGCAGAGGGATAAGAATTGGGAAAGAGATTTCCGCACTTCCTTTTATCTATGACACTTGCTTACAGGGACTTTCCCACGTCGGACTCTTCCTAATTTTTTTCTGAAACAGATCAACTGCAAAAATCTTATAAACTGTTAAAACTGTGTGGGTGGTTGTAAACTACATGAACTCTACCTCAGAGCTGATGATTGAATGAAATGTGCCTCTGTAACGACATGGATCACAACCAAATCAAGATTGCGTGATAAAGCTCCGTATTGACAACCAGTGAGTTTACTTTGACCCACTTCGTCTGTCATAAAAGGACCAACTATAGATTTTTCGTGACTTGTTGCCTCATTAACATCATAAAAAAATAAACACTCTTGATTCGAGTTTGAGAAATAATAGGATGAGTACTGTGTGTACAATGTTACTATTTGGTAATAAAGCTTTTTCACTCAAAGTTCCAGAAACCCCTTACTGTGCTGTCTGTCTTCTTTTAGTAAATAAAACACATTCTTAATGACATATGAAGTAGTTATTTTTGTTTGTTTGGTGCAAGGGTGTCAAACATACAGTCATTATTTGTATGTTATTTAGCTTTGCACTGTTCACACACTCATCAGTGTACTTTTGCCCGTCTAATAAAATGAATTTGACCCTCCAGGCGGCGCCGTGCAACGTAGTGTTGATTTGATAGTAGAAAATATCAAAGGTTACAAAGTGTCATTGGACTGCTTTGTGTTATTTCAGCCTGTTCAATCAGGTCAGTGAATGTGTGCTTTTGCTTCAGATGATCTCGGACTGGAATTTGCTCCAAAGGTTGTGAAGTTTAGGGGGAATGTTACAGTTCAAGCCGCATCTCCTTAAATCACAAAACAGTCCTCTTGTTTTTCCTCCCTGCCGCCTCTGTGATGATTGCTGTTTCCCAGATCTTCTCCAGAATGGCTTTCTTTGACGTGTGAATTTAATTGTAGCATTATCAGAGCAGGTAAAGCTTTCGTCCCTCGACAACAGGTTCTGATCTCAGGGTCGGGAACCTCAGATCTACAGAAAATGTCACACTGCAGATCGTCTGGCTGTTGAGGATTTTCTTTAGTTTATTGGGTCGTCCTTTTGCAAACTTGCCAACAGTTTGCTCCCGCGTTACATAAGATTATGCAACTAAACAACCCAACAGTGAACTCTCCCTCTGTTTCCTCTCCAGGTACCTTCTCACCTATTTGACACACCCTCACTCGTCCGGGTGACCAGGAGGTCACATGCCTGTGCATATCTGCCCCGTCAGCTCTCCGTTGCAGTCAAACCGGTAGATGTTACGTCAGTCTCCAGTGTGTGTAAAGGTGAACTCTCTGGTGACACACTCTCATTGCAGTCTGTCAAGATTATTCATGTTAGGACATGTACTGATTCAAGTCTAGACACTAGACTATTAATTCTGCTAATAAAAGGTGTCATCACCAGTTTATCACACACTGAGAGAATATGCAAACTCTACACATGATCGAACTCAGGTCATTATCCCAACACCTGCAATACTAATGTTTTTCATGTTTTAAATTGTTGTTGGTAATATATTTGAATCATCACCTCCAATGACAAACATGCTCTTGATTTCACTGTAATTCACAAACACTCCCAGCTTATCAAATAAAACATATTTAGGCTTCATTATGAGACTCGATCACATTATATTTTAGGATAATAAGACTTAAAATGACTTAAGGTCATTTTTCACAGAAATCCGGGGATGTACCTGTCAAAATTAGAATTAATTTGAAGTTCCACCAGTAAAAAGTTTGATTTCGTTTTAAACTGAACTCAAAGGTTTAGTTTACATATTGTTCATATTTGTGGTTATTATATTATAAAAAATTGAAGAAAGAAAAAGGCAATAACTTCTGATTTCTGATTTCAGGAAATATTCTGATGTTTTCAGATTTTATTTTATTTTTTTAACTTATCAGCAAATATGATGGAATCAAAATAACATAAAAGGGGATTTTTATTTTATTTTATTTTTAAAGAGAGTTCTCAATACAAAAAACATTCAGTCATGAATGTCAGCAGGTAAGACCGGGGCCTTCGTCTCTCTGATTATGTCTTCGTCCCAGCTGTCCCCATCGGGACGTTTCACCACCTTCAGCTTGATGGGGCTATCGGTGTCCAGAATGGGTGCGTTGCTCATCTTCAGAGGAATCTGGACAGACAATTTCATCAGCCTGTCAGACATGTTGCTCTTTCTTCATGCAAACTACTCATCTGGCTTGGATCATGTTGATGTAGCGCATACTCACCTCTGTTTCCTCGCACACAGAGAAGCTGTATGACTGCAAGATTTCCACCAAGGCCAGTTTGACTGCCGCCAGGGCAAATCTCATCCCCAGGCAATTCCTCGGCCCGATCCCGAATGTCAGATACGAGTAAGGGTTGATGTGTTGCTTCTTCTCCTTACTAAACCTGTGTAAAGTTTAGACGGCAACAAAGGAAATGCGGTGGGAGTTCTTTTAGGTCCACTGTTGAACCCATATTTTGGCCAAAGCAACATTAATCATACACATTTTAACACAGCAGTAACAGGATGTAGTATTCCTTGTATGATTCTCCAGTCCAGAAAGAGCAGCCTTTGTAGACTGATTGATATCTAACTGATGACGGACAAGTGAGAGAGTGAAGACACATGAAAGACTACCTCTCGGGCCTGAACTCCTCCGGCTCCGGCCACAGCTCGGGGTCCCGGTGCAGAGCGTAGACCGGGACCATGACCAGCATGCCTTTTGGGACTGTCACTCCGTTGATCTTCACTGTTTCTTTGGCCACCCGTTCCAAACGTAGAGCTGGAGGGTAGAGTCTGTTCACAGGGTATTTTCATCATCTTGTTATGCAGATCAAGCCTAATAACTTTGCTATTGATCGGCTTCATGTTGAGCCACCGTAGGCAAATCTTTCTCATGTTCAGAATTTAAAGGTTCTTCAGGCAGAATCAGTCTCAGAGTAAACTTAGATGATTACCTGAGACACTCACTGACAACACAGTCCAAGTACTCCATCTGCATCAGAGCTTCATACTGAATCGATTCCTTAAAAAAAAAAAAAAAAAAAAAAAAAGTTTTTATTTGTTTGATTCTAAATGTAAAACTCTTACCATGGTGTGATGGCTATTTAGAGAAAGAAACTTAGTGGACCTTATTTGGGAAAGTGGAGTCAATCTCTCTTTGCAGGCGCTTCATGATCTGGGGATTAGTTGCCAAACTGTAGGCCAGGAAAGTCAGAGCACTGGCATTGGTCTCGTAGCCAGCAAACACCATCATTGTTGCTTGGGAAATGATCTCGTGATCAGTGAGACCTGTCAGGGAGGAAGGAAGGTTGGAGATCAAAGAGAAGAGCCATACCTTTTGCATTCAAACATGTCATTTTTTTCACATATCTGAGTGAATGATTGATGCAACAGTTTATCACCGTGGTTGGACTTGTCATTCTTGTTTTCGCCGTCCGTCTGAGAGTTGATCATATGCTGAAAGATATCTCTCGATTTCTGAAAGCAAACAGGATTTTCATCATGTGGGTTAAAAATATCTGCTTGTGGTTTTAAAGGTGAATGTAGAAAGTTCATTCTTGTCACGTGATTAGTCCGTCATGTCCAGTGTTCAGAAAATTCGGCATTGCCACTTTCTCTTTTTAAAGAAATGGGCTCAGAGTGTCTACTTGAGTTTTTATACTTAAATGACATTTTACAAATGCATTTTATCTATGATTGTCATTTAATATGAATTATGTCTACAGTGTGATTTGTGACAAAATGTTTTTCATACACAACTTATTTTTCAATTGAAAGCAATTTCAAAGTAATTAAGATGATTTTAAACATATACAGTTTTACTGAACCGTAAGACATACACGGTTTTGTCTCGTCTGTCAGTGAAGTAATCACTATGCAGAGGAGGTACATTTAATCAAAATAACAATAAAAACAGAATAACCCTGCTGATATCTACCTGGCGTGAGTCGTCACTGCGCTGAGCTCTGACTCTCTCCACAAACCGTTTAAAGAAAGCAGTGGAAGACTTGTTGTAAAATGAAATGCCCAGCAGCTTCATGAGAGGAAGAAAAATAGGAAACCAGCCTGAAGCAGAAAACAGGTTAATCAGCTGTGAATCGTCACTATGATTCGTATATTTAAAAAAAAAGAAGAAGCTGAAAAAAACAACCTGCAAAAATGTAAGTCCCAATGGGGAATCTGAACAGCTTTCCAGCATGAGTGATGAAAGGACTGGAGGGATTCTTGAATGTGTCTAAATCCACACTGAATGCACAGCTCGCCATCACGTCCATGCTGTAGGCTCCTGCCAGGCTGAAACACACATTGTCAGGATCTCTTGTTCAGTTCTGTGGATTTAACTCTGAACATCCGCTGCTGTTCTTTTCTCATCATCTGTTTTTTTGATGTTTGTAATTTAAAGAATTGAATTTATGTCTCCAAACTCCACAGAAAGCCCCTAAGCCTGGAGTCAAAGCAGAGATATTGTCACTGTGGGGCAATAAAGTGGAAATACTTTGTTAATCCTGGTAGGAAGACTATGACCATGGGTGACATGGATGTTAGTCCGTTTGACTTTTTTTTTAGCCATTGGATGAGTCAGCTGATCCCACACTACGGGAAAGCATAAATCTACGGGCTCTTACTGCTGTTGGGATAGCATGGCTCCGTTCTTCATTAAAGCTCAACAGCTTCTACATGCGTCTGAACACTGGCTTGTGAAATTGTTGAATTGTGCGGGAGTACTCACTCTCTTATCGTAACGACTTCATTATTGTGCACCTTGGACCTCAGACTCTCTGTCAGCTTTCTGGAATAATTCTTCATGATATTAAACATCTGAAGCAAAGACAGAGTAAGAGAGAGAGAGCGAGAATGCAGCCCACGACTCTTCCACATCTCCATGAAGTCCTACCTCTTTGATACGGCCAGAGGTGAAGGAGGGACTGAGGACGTGACGGATTCGTCTCCACTGGTCATCCTCAGCTATGTTCACTGCGTCATAGAGCTCACCATTCAGATAAAAGTTCTGGACATGTAGAAAGATCCAGTTTATTCATTTTTACTTTGTTTTTAAATCATAACACTTATTTTGATTTAAAAAAATGGCCTTTTCCAGTGGTTTTACTGTTCTAGAAAACTAGGATTATGTTGCTATAGAACTGTTCAGTCACCACAGTGAAACAAACATGAGGACAGTGAAGCTGGGAAACGTCAACATCATTCCTACAAAAGACAAAAGTGTGTGTGTTGCTTCTTCCCACTTGTCATTTTCATCCTGGATGAAACGTGTGTGTCCTCACCCTGCGGTTGGTGAAGTAGGTGAAACACTCCTTCACCAGGATGGTTTTCAGCATGTCAGGGTCCGTTACAACCAGCATGGGCTTCCTGAACTCGTACAAGCTGCACACAACACGTTTTACAGAGTGGTTGAGATTTCTATGCAAACTGCTTGCTGGTGCAGCTGGAGATCACTGAGTCCCTCCAGTGCTCACACAGCCAGCTCAATGAGAGAATGAAAGGTAAAAATTACATTATAGTGAAGTCCTTCAAGTCCTTAATGGATATTTACTGTTTAAATATTTTTAAACGCTTACCCAAACACTCTCCCATATTTCTGAGCACATTCGGTGTCAGCAAGGAAGTAAATCTAAACACAAATAACACAAATTAAGTGGTTTTTGTTGTTGTTGTTGTTGTTTTGTTTTTTCCCACAATGGTTCTTTTACAACTTGTAAAAACTTTACAATTCAGATGATAGAAAAGTTTCAGGACTCTGCATGCTACAACAGAAACTTAGAGGATTCCCATACGTAGTTGTGTCTGGTCAGTGTTCCATAGTACATCAGCGGCTTGGGACCTGGAATCCCCAACTTCTCAAACACCCCAAAAGTTGAGCTGCCATGCCTGCACACAACAGGAGAACCATCACTGTCAGTCAAGCACAGGGAACAACATCAACATGTTGACTCTTTTGAGAGAACAGCCTCTTACCAAACAAATAAGCAGATGAAGGTGATCAATAGAATCCATGTTTCTGCAGAGAAAAAAGGAAGGAAGCTCATTGTGTTTTCTTACTTTCTTGGAGTGTTTTGCTACGATCTGTTTCACATTGAACTCCGACTTCTCTGCCTGGACTGGAGGTGGGACTTTCTGTGTTACATAAGATCTGTTGACCTTTTCTTTCACTGCCAAAACAAAGCAGACTGAGGGGAAGCAAAAATCTCAGTGTCGGCCATATCCAGACACATGGGAATTGATTCATGCCGCAAAGTCAGAGTTGTATAGACGACACAACTGAACAACAAGATCATAACGCCGAGCCACACCTTGTTAGTTATTGACAAAAAAAGAAAAAAAAAACTGTCCAGCCCTCATTCAACTCTCACACACTTGATAAACTCACATAAATGATCTCCCCAGGAGTAAATAAAAGGCTGTGGCAGTGATTTGGAGCTTCACAGAGGTTTTAGCTGCTGCTGAGAAGAGACCTGCTGTAATGGGATACTTCCTCTACTTGTCTGCAGAGACATGGACTCTGCTGGTCGCTCTGGTCACACTGGCGTTTGTGTAAGTGTATTTATCCACTTCTGATCTCTGTAGGGTTTTTATGTTTTATTTTTTGTTACATTTTCTCACAATTTCATGTCTTTGGCAGGTATTCAACCTGGATGTTTGGGACCTTTAAGAAATTAGGCGTCCCTGGTCCCAAACCCATCCCGTTCTTTGGCACTATGCTGGCATATAGAAAGGTTGGTCATGTTTCTACTCAAATCATAGTTTTGTAAGCGTCACATTCTAATGTAGATCGTTTTAAAAGTTTGACGGTTTGACAGTGTGTCTTTCTCTCAGTCTCCTGAAACTAGTCTATATTATAGGAACTGTAAAATTAAGACTTTTGTGAACCATCCAGACCCTCATTTCTCATCTGCAACCTCAATATGTTGTGTGAGACTTCTTGAGTGTTTTTGCAAATAGTCAAAAATTGTATTCCAGCAGAAACTGTCAGCCTTTTATAACAACTCTCCAAAAAATTCTCTTCGCGAAAAAATTTGCGTTTTTCTCATAATGGTGGATAAAACAAGTCAACCAACCTTTACCCTGCTTTGCTGGGTGATGAATTCCTGCTGACCATAAACTGAAGGTGTGACCAGTTAGTTGATGAGTTATACACGCTGATAAGACACGATAGCAGGACAGGTGTAGAAGTTCGTCCATAGTTTCCATTTCAACGTGTGTCTTAAATCTCTTTTGCGTTCAGGGTGTTTTCCATTTTGATGGGCAATGCTTCAAGAAATATGGGAAAACATGGGGGTGAGTTTTTATATTGTTTAATATGTGTTTGTGTGTATAGAAGATATTTCTGATTTCTTCTGTAAACTTGAACATGCGTTTTTAAATAATAATTTAAATTTTCTCTCCCTGTCATATTCAGCATTTTCGATGGGCGTCAGCCTGTGCTGTGTATCACAGACCCTGCCATGATAAAAACTGTCCTGGTCAAGGAGTGTTACTCTTTCTTCATCAATCGAAGAGTATGTTAGATCAGTGTTACTCTCATGCCACGATCATTTGATTTTCCATTTAAAACAAATTGTCCTCATCTTCTTTCCAACTTCCTTTCAGAACTTCCGCCTGAACGGGCCGCTGTACGATGCTGTGTCTATTGCTGAGGATGATCAGTGGAGGAGGATCCGCAGCATTCTCTCTCCTTCCTTCACATCAGGGAAACTGAAAGAGGTGTGACCTTTTAGCCTGAGCAATTCACATCCTGCAGGCGTCATGCAGCATTTTCACTTGTCAATGAGAAATGATGAAACAAATGAGAATTAGTGTGCTGTGTGCACCTTTTGGCTTCAGGTTTGAGGATGACAGTGTCATTTTTCAACTGTATGAAATGTATTTCTGCCTGCAGGGCATATTGTGCCTTTACCCATATTCACTGAACAAGCACATTAAAATCAAAATCATGGTGATCACAGAAGACACTTGAAGAATCACAGGAAACTCATTTATGCTGAATGCAAAATGTCAAAGTTATGTAAAATACTGCTTTTTATTGAGAAATATTTTCATATTGATCAGACTTGAGTGTGATATGTAGTTTGGATTATGTAGTGCAGAAATCTGACTTTTTCATATGACTTGCCTGTAAAAAATTAATTACACAACCTTGTTTGGCTTGTCAACACTCAACATGATTTGCAGTGAGACCATAAGCTGGTGTAATCTCTCCTTGGTTTTGCTGATTTGCTTAAAGGCCATAACAGGCTCATCACTGACTTCATGCAGTGTATGCATTTTTTTTTTTTTTTTCATTTATGTCTGTCTCTGTGCATCAGATGTTTGGCATAATGCAGAATCACTCCACTGTCCTGATTAACAACATGAAGAAGGTGTCAGACAAGGATCAGCCACTGGATCTGAAGGAGTAAGAGCACATCCTACAGATGACGCCGATTTGAATTATTCCAGAAGATAAATGATAGAATAAATGCAAATAAGGCAAAAAAAAAAAAACAAAAAAAAAACTAATAGTAAGTCTTTAACTATAAAAGTATGACTGTGTGCTTTTTCAGGTTCTTTGGACCCTACAGTATGGACGTCGTAACCAGCTCAGCCTTCAGTATAGAAATTGACTCTCTCAACAA
The DNA here is from genome assembly GCF_902148845.1 of Salarias fasciatus. NCBI lineage: Eukaryota > Metazoa > Chordata > Actinopteri > Blenniiformes > Blenniidae > Salarias > Salarias fasciatus. Next base: position 24,904,099 of record NC_043750.1, on the reverse strand, counting down.
CCCCTCAGATCCCTTCGTCACTAACATCAAGAAGATGCTCAAGTTTGATTTCCTGAATCCTCTCTTCCTTGCAGTTGGTAGACTACTTTTGCAGTTTATTATAAATTGCAGTTCAGAGAAATAACTGTATTGTAAATTCAGTGTAGTGTTCTTGTTAAATGTGACGCCACATCTGTCATTTCAGCTTTCTTCCCCTTCCTTGGTCCCGTATTTGAGAAAATGGAGTTTTCCTTTTTCCCTTCATCGGTGACGGACTTCTTTTATGCTTCACTGAAGAAGATCAAGTCCAACCGGGAGACCAGCAAACAAAAGGTATGGAAGTAGGGAAGTGATCTGTGACCTTGTGTGACCTTTTCAGGTAGTTACCACCACTTCATATTACCTCTGATTAATTTGTCTTTAATTTTTATTGTGAGTTGCTCCAAAACATCTCCTTTGTCAACATTGGTTATAACTAGCTGGTTTGCTTTTGGCTTCAGTATTTTTTTACCTCCGCCAGGAGGTTATGGAATCACGTCGATTTGTTGGTTTGTTGGTTGGTTGGTCTGTTAGCAACATTACGGAAAAAATAATGGACGGATTGCGGACCTGGTTTGCTACTTGTATCATTAAAAAAGAAAAATGATATTTAAATAACTAGAACTTTTTCTGTTGTGTCTGCTCTCAGAGTCGAGTGGATATCCTCCAGCTGATGATTGACTCCCAGAAAAACTTGACTGGCGGAGATCCGGACAAAGGTGATGCATAGTTTCCCATTTAAAATGAAAGTTTACTTGAAGCTTCTCTGAATCCTGCTGTATGTCCTTGTTATTTCCCCAGCTTTGAGTGATCACGAGATCCTCTCCCAAGCCATGATCTTCCTGTTCGCTGGCTACGAGACAACCAGCAGCTCTCTCACTTTCCTGGCTTACAATTTGGCCACCAACCCAGACGTCATGAAAAAGCTGCAGCAGGAGATCGACGCCACCTTCCCCAACAAGGTTAGGTGTGAAGCCTACTACTTTGAAACAGCGAGGTTTTACTTAAATGTGTCCTACTTGAAGAGCTTAGCGCCATTATCAGGAAAGAGGAGCTCACAAATAAACAAATACATCTACAAATGCATATCAGACATGTTTTAACGTTTTGGACCATTTTACAGTCTGAGAGGTGACATATCTTAAACATGAGCTCAAACGATAATTTTCCTTTAAATTTTGCCATTTTGAGATTAAAATAAAGGTATTTCGTTACTATCATACATGTTATTTGGCTAATGAGGTTTTGTTATATTTTAGATGAATAAGGATTTCACTGCTTCAGCAATCTCAAGGTGTTTTTTTTCACACACTCACACACACTAATCACTGAGATTCAATGTGCTCACACACTGAGAGGAATGTGAGCTTCTGTACCAAAGATATGACATGAAATGTACTTCAACTGGAAGGTGTTGAAGTAAATAAAAAATTACCAGGCTTCAGAGTGTGCATAACAACGTTGTTTTGACTCCTTCATCACACACTGATGTACCTACTCTGGTTAACACCTGTTTTTATGTGTCTGCAGGGTCCCATTGACTACCAGACCCTCATGGACATGGAATATCTGGATGCCGCCATCAACGAGTCTCTCCGATTGTACCCGATCGTTAATCGTCTGGAGCGAGTCGCCAAGGCATCTGTGGAAATAAACAACCTTTTGATTCCTAAAGATATGGTGGTCATGGTCCCCGTCTGGCCGTTGCACCGAAACCCTGAAATATGGCCCGAACCAGAGAAGTTTAAACCTGAGAGGTATAGAAAAGAACTTCCATTTGTTAGAAGAGCCTGGGAACACAGACAGGAGTCATTTGATTAATTTGTGATGTGTTTGTACTCTCAGGTTCACCAAGGGAAACAAAGAGACAATCGATCCGTACACATACATGCCATTTGGAATGGGACCGAGGAACTGCATCGGGATGCGATTTGCTCTGGTGTCCATGAAACTTGTCATGACGAAGATCCTCCAAAGGTTCAGCTTTTCTGTGTGCAATGAGACTGAGGTGAGACTGCAGATGTTAACTTTTCAGCTGTCTGCTACTGTGAAAATACTGTTGTTAATATTCCTTGTTTATTTTGCCATCAGCTGCTCAGTATTTCATTTTCTTGAGTGTTCAGATTCATAATAAAGCTGTGCATCTGTACATTAACATTTTCACTGCACATTTCCCATCAGATCCCCGTTGAGCTGGATGTACAAGGTCTGCTGAGTCCTAAAGGACCCGTGAAGCTGAAGCTGGTGCCACGTTCTTAAATTTTCAAATGAAAAAGTGGAAAGTTAGCTCTTCAATGAAAGTTCATCATTAAAAGCCACCTTTGTACAAATGACATCAAGCTTTTTTTCATTGCAACAGTGATATTATGAGTGCTTCTGTAACACTTTCGCTTGAAACGTCACAGTAATCAATGTATATATTTCCATGTGTGCTGTCTTTGATCCATGCATATAATTTAAATGTGTTAAAATGTGAACAATAAAAACAAAATGATAAGAAGAATGTCATTACTTGGGCTGCTTCCAGTCATTTTATTTTCCACCTTTTGTCAAAACTAAGTATATGAACCTCATCTGTCATCAAACTGGGTCTATTCCCATTATAAAAAGTGACATGTCAGTTGTTTTATTCTGACTGTGAAAGTCCGACCATGGTGTGATGGATCTCTTATGAATGAAACATAGTCAATCTTTCAATGTATGTTAGCACAATAGTAAAAAAATATATGATGAGGAACTTCAGCATTACCAGAGCTGTGCTAAATACAGACTTTGTGTCATGTCATGTCAGGAGCTCGGTCCACATCTGTGCCTGTTATGGTTATACCTGTGATGGTTGCTCATTGTAGCATATTTTTATTACATTTTCATACATGTCATCCACCAAGCAATTCCATCAACTTTTTCTTTTTAAAGAGACAAGAAAAGAAATGAGCCCCCCTCCAAAAAAAAAAACAAACAAAAAAACAAGAGAGACAATAGAAACTCCCTCCCTTCCTCCCAGGAGTGCTACCAGTTCATGCAGGTTTTTTTCCAACTTTGACTAATTTCAACCTTTCAGGTAGGAGATTAAGGGGTTCCAACACTTTTCAAACTCTCTGAGTTTGTCTTTAAGAATGAATCTTACTCTTTCTAAGTGCCGAGTTTCAGTCAATTCAGTTAGCCAAAGTTTGGCTGTTGGTTCATCCTTCTTCTCCCACAATAAGAGACTGAACTTCTTTGCTGTAAGGAGCCCATAAGACAACAAATGTTTGTGAGCTACGCACAACCTCCTTTGCCTATCTGATAGGGGTGTAACGATACACAAAAATCTTGGTTCGATACGTACCTCGGTTCTGAGGTCACGGTTCGGTTCGGTTTCGATACAGTAGGGAACAAAATGCAAAACCTAAATTTTCTTGTTGTTGTCCATGCTTCCCATATCCGCGTGTCTGTGTCCGCTTTGCGGCACATCACCGATGCGAACGCTCTTCTCTCCTGTTACATTTGGGCTCAGCTGTGTACGTTCCATGCAGGCGCACTGATCCACACATCCTCGACAAGCTTTTCCGGCTCTCTAGGCTGTTTATCTGCTCCTTTATTTCAGATTATTTATAGGAAATGAGGCACATACATTGTCAGTATGTTATCATTTAGTATCTGAGTTTATTTAGTCTTTTTTTTCTGTTTCTGAATCTCGGGGCGGCGCCCGAGCGATTAGATACTTTCACTTCTGTGACAGACCTTCTCCTCCCTCCTGACAGAGTCTGCTCTCTCCGTCCACCAGCTTTTCTCTGAGTTTCTTCAGACAGAGTTGCAGCCTGTTCGCTTCACAGACTCACTTTTCAAAGTTAGCGTCTGTTAGGTCCCAGGGACCAATGCTCCACGCGGACATGTGAAGCATGGACGAAGCTGCTAGCAGTAGCAATCATGGCTGCAGGTGTAGCTGCACATGCTAGCGGCAGAACGTGAACACATGCACCAACCAGCCCGTGAGCGGGGGGAAAAAAAAACAATTCCTAGGATAATTAATATGGGATCAGGTTCTGTTTCTTCTCCCTAAGTATGTAAACCTCTCTTTTGTAATCCTAAAGGGGACTTGATGAAGCCAGTGACAATACACTGTTTAGACCGGCATAAGCTCGCTCCTATCCCAATTTACTCTGTGTCCTGCGAAAGTCCCAAATAAGTCAATCAAGGACAAAAAATGGTTTAATAGATATTTGAGGGCGAGATATAAAGAGGAGAATATCATCCGCATAGATACATATTTTATTTACAGTATATTTGGTATTATATCCATAAATTTCGCTGTGTGATCGAATACTCTTGGCAAGTGGCTCTATTGCCAAGGCAAAAAGCAGAGGACTTAATGAACAACCTTGTCTTGTTCCTCGGCACAAATTGAAATTAGAAGAAAGCGTCTGGTTAGTTACTATCTTAGCATGGGGGTTGTTATATAATAATTTTATCCAAGAGATAAACCTGTCGCCAGTCTCAAATTTTTCAAGCACTGCAAACAAATATGGCCATTCGACCTGCTCAAACGCCTTTTCGGCATCCAATGACGTGATAGACAGGTGTCCTCTTGGGAGGACCTTGAGGAGTACATGACATAAAAAAAAAGAAATCGCAGATTTAAAAATGAGGGTCTCTGAGGTATAAATCCAGTTTGATCAGGGTGCACCAATTTACCAACTAAAACACTAAGTCTTTTGGCCAAAGTTTTTGTAAGAATTTTCTGGTCTGTGTTTAATCGGGATATCGGCCTGTAAGATCCTACCTCCTCCAGATCCCTCCCTTTTTTTGGAATTAAAGTGATAGTCTCCTCAATCAATGTATGTGGAAGTACTCCACTGTCAAAGACCTGTCTATACAATCTATTTAAGTAGGGCACTAGGAATTTGTTAAATTTTTTAAAGAATTCACTTTTAAACTGTGTATTTTTATATGGTTGGTAAAAGACTTCTTCAACATCATTCTTCAAAAAGAAAAAAAAAGCATGTGTGTGTGTGTTGCTTCTTCCCACTTGTCATTTTCATCATGGGTTAAATGTGTGTGTTCTCACCCTGTGGTCAGTGAAGTAGGTGAAAAACACCTTCAACAGGATGGTTTTCAGCATGTCAGGGTCCATCACAGCCAGCATGGGTCTCCTGAGCACACACACACACACACACACACACACACACACACACACACACACACACACACACACACACACACACACACACACACACACACACACACACACTCACACAACACTTTTTGCAGTTTGGTTGAGATTTCTATACAAACTGCTTGCTGGAGCAGACAGAGGTCATTGAGTCCCTCCAGTGCTCACACAGCCAGCTCAATGAGAGAAGGAAGGGTGAAAATTAGATTATAGTGCAGTGGAGTGCTTCAAGTTTTTACAGAATACTTAAAAAAACTTACTGAACACTCTTCCATACTTCTGGCCACGTTAAGTGACAGCAAGGTAGTAAATCTAGACAGCAAATAACTCAATCCATTCCCCCTCCACCGTGATTTTTTCCCTCGTTCAAACTTGGTGTGAAAACTAATTGTCTGTCAGGCAAAGGTTAAAAAAGGACTCTTTCAAAGAGCAGTACCTCCATAACAAACAAAAACGCAGATAAAGGTGAGCAAATAAGGTGGAAACAAGGAGCCTCACTGAGGCTTTCTTCTTTTTTCTTCTCTTTTTTTTGGAGACTTCGAGATGAGGCTGAAAGCCTTTGAGGCGATCTGTTTCACACTGAAGTCTTGCCTTGCTGGACTAGAGGTGGGTCTTTCTCTGTGTTACATAACATCCATTGGACTTTCCTTTCACTGCAAAGACAAAGGAAACTGAAGAAAAACATTAACCACAGCATCAGCTATATACACATATTTACAAACATAAGAGATTTTGCGAGTTCATTCATTTTCTTAACATTAAACTCACTTATGCCACAAAGTCAGAGTGACAACTAAACAACAGGATCATGACGCTGAGCCACTCCTTGTAAGTTACTTACCAAAAAAAAAAAAAACTGTCCAGCCCTCATTCAACTCTCACACACTTGATAAACTCACATAAATGATCTCCCCAGGAGTAAATAAAAGGCTGTGGCAGTGATTTGGAGCTTCGCAGAGGTTTTAGCTGCTGCTGAGAAGAGACCTGCTGTAATGGGATACTTCCTCTACTTGTCTGCAGAGACATGGACTCTGCTGGTTGCTCTGGTCACACTGGTGTTGGTGTAAGTGTATTCAGCCGCTTCTGATCTCTGTGGAGCTTTAACATGCTGGTTTTTGTTACGTTTTCTCACAATTTCATGTCTTTGGCAGGTATTCAACCTGGACGTTTGGGACCTTTAAGAAATTAGGCGTCCCTGGTCCCAAACCCATCCCGTTCTTTGGCACTATGCTGGCATATAAAAAGGTTGGTCATGTTTCTACTCGCATCATAGTTTTGTAAGCGTTACATTCTAATGTAGATCGTTTTAAAAGTATGACAGTTTATCAGTGTCTTTCTCTCAGTCTCCTGAAACTAGTCTATATTAAGTTAATTGTAAAATTAAGTCTTTTTTTAAACCATCCAGACCCTCATTTCTCATCTGCAACCGCAATATGTTGTGTGAGACTTCTTGAGTGTTTGTGCAAATAGTCCAAAATTGTATTCTAGCAGAAACAGTCAGCCTTTTTATAACAACTCTCCAAAAAATTCTCTTCGCGAAAAAATTCGCTTTTTTCTCATAAGGGTGGATAAAACAAGTCAACCACCCTTTACCCTGCTTTGCTGGGTGATGAATTCCTGCTGACCATAAACTGAAGGTGTGACCAGTTAGTTGATGAGTTATACACGCTGATAAGACACGATAGCAGGACAGGTGTAGAAGTTCGTCCATAGCTTCCATTTCAACGTGTGTCTTAAATCTCTTTTGTGTTCAGGGAGTTTTCCATTTTGATGGGCAATGCTTCAAGAAGTATGGGAAAACATGGGGGTGAGTTTTCATATTGTTTAATATGTGTTTATGCATGTATAGGAGATATTTCTGATTTCTTCTGTAAACTTGAACATGCGTTTTTAAATAATAATTTAAATTTTCTCTCCCTGTCATATTCAGCATTTTCGATGGGCGTCAGCCTGTGCTGTGTATCACAGACCCTGCCATGATAAAAACTGTCCTGGTCAAGGAGTGTTACTCTTTCTTCACCAATCGAAGGGTATGTTAGATCAGTGTTACTCTCCTGCCACGATCATTTGATTTTCCAGTTAAAACAAATTGTCCTCATCTTCTTTCCAACTTCCTTTCAGAACTTCCGCCTGAACGGGCCGCTGTACGATGCTGTGTCTATTGCTGAGAATGATCAGTGGAGGAGGATCCGCAGCATTCTCTCTCCTTCCTTCACATCAGGGAAACTGAAAGAGGTGTGACCTTTTAGCCTGAAAGTTCACTTCACATCCTGCAGGCTTCATGCAGAATTTTCACTTGTCAATGAGAAATGATGAAACAAATGAGAATTAGTGTGCTGTGTGCAGCTTTTGGCTTCAGGTTTGAGGATGACAGTGTCATTTTTCAACTGTATGAAATGTATTTCTGCCTGCAGGGCATATTGTGCCTTTACCCATATTCACTGAACAAGCACATTAAAATTTAAATCATGGTGATCAGAGAAGACACTTGAAGAATCACAGGAAACTCATTGATGCTGAATGCAAAATGTCAAAGTTATGTAAAATACTGCTTTTTCTCAAAGGTCTTTTTATTGGACAGAGCATCAAAGAAAACCTATCATATATAGAGTGAAAAGTGGCATTGTTATGCTTGCTGTATTTATAGTTAAAAAAAAAAAAGCAAAAGAAAAAAAAATACTGCTTTTTATTGAGAAATATTTTCATATTGATCAGACTTGAGTGTGATATGTAGTTTGGCCCTGTGCCAAACTACACATCACACTTTTTCATGTGACTCGCCTGTAAAAAATTAATTACACAACCTTGTTTGGCTTGTCAACACTCAAAATGATTTGCAGTGAGACCACAAGCTGGTGTAATCTCTCCTTGGTTTTGCTGATTTGCTTAAAGGCCATAACAGGCTCATCACTGACTTCATGCAGTGTATGCATTTTTTTTTCATTTATGTCTGTCTCTGTGCATCAGATGTTTGACATAATGCAGCGTCACTCCACTGTCCTGATTAACAACATGAAGAAGGTGTCAGACAAGGATGAGCCACTGGATCTGAAGGAGTAAGAGCACATCCTACAGATGACGCCGATTTGAATTATTCCAGAAGATAAATGATAGAATAAATGCAAATAAGGCAAAAAAAACTAATAGAAAGTCTTTAACTATAAAAGTATGACTGTGTGCTTTTTCAGGTTCTTTGGACCCTACAGTATGGACGTCGTAACCAGCTCATCCTTCAGTATAGATATTGACTCTCTCAACAACCCCTCAGATCCCTTCGTCACTAACATCAAGAAGATGCTCAAGTTTAGTTTCTTAGACCCTCTCCTCCTTGCAGTTGGTAGACTACATTTCCAGTTTATTATAAATTACAGTTCAGAGAAATGTCTTTATTATAAATATCTACTCAGTGGAGTGTTCTTGTTAGATGTGACGCCACATCTGTCATTTCAGCTTTCTTCCCCTTCCTTGGTCCCATATTTGAGAAAATGGAGCTTGCCCTTTTCCCTACATCGGTGACGGATTTCTTTTATGCTTCACTGCAGAAGATCAAGTCCAACCGGGAGACCACCAAACAAAAGGTATGGAAGTAGGGAAGTGATCTGTGACCTTGTGTGACTAGAATACTTGTAAGTAGTTACCACCACGTCATATTAACTCTGGTCAATTTGTCTTTAATTTTTATTGTTAGTTGCTCCAAAACATCTCCTTTGTCAACATTGGTTATGACTAGCTGGTTTGCTTTTGGCTTCAGTATTTTTTTTACCTCCGCCAGGAGGTTATGGAATCACGTCGATTTGTTGGTTTGTTGGTTGGTTGGTCTGTTAGCAACATTACGGAAAAAGTAATTTATGGATTGCAATGAAATTTTGTGGAAAGGTGGGTCTTGGGCGAACTTAAAAATCCATTAAATTTTGGTGATGATCCGGATCACTGTCTGGATCCAGGAATTTTTTTAAGGATTCTTTACCATTGAGAGATAGGGCAATCTTTGACATAGTTGGGCAGGCCTGCCGACAGGGGGCGTGCGCCATGCGGCGCGGCTTGGTGACTGATTTGACCTGTGGCGGAGGTCTGCGCTCTCTGAGTGCCAAATTCTAGTTTAAATAATTTTTACTTAGCATGTATTTGCTGGGCTTAAGAAAAATAAGCAATGAAATCATTATTAATATTATTATTAGCAGGAGTAGTATTCACTTAATTTTAAGTTAACTTCACAAAATAAAATTAAAAAATGATTGTTCTTCTTACATGTGAAGTAAATAAAAAAGTGCTGACAAAGCCAAAAGATAATGACCAGGCATGATAAAGGAAACGTTTCAGAGCAAGAAAGACTGTATACAATTCATCATTTTTCAGGAAAGGTTTGTTCATGGACCTGTGAACTTATTCCAAGCAGGGAAATTCCAACGTTAGATTTAAGAGTATTCAAAACACAAAACAACTTCTTCACAAATGGCAATACAACAAAAGTTTTTCTTAATACTCCATAATCAAGTTCAACTTCTAGTGATATAACAATGTGACCAAATTACTTTTTTTCTAATTGTATCATTAAAAAATGATATTTAAATAACCAGAACTTTTTCTGTTGTGTCTGCTCTCAGAGTCGAGTGGATATCCTCCAGCTGATGATTGACTCTCAGAAAAACTTGACTGGCGGAGATCCGGACAAAGGTGATGCATACTTTCACATGTAAAATGAAAGTTTACTTGAAGCTTCTCTAAATCCTGCTGTATGTCCTTGTTATTTCCCCAGCTTTGAGTGATCATGAGATCCTCTCCCAAGCCATGATCTTCCTGTTCGCTGGCTACGAGACGACCAGCAGCTCTCTCACTTTCCTGGCTTACAATTTGGCCACCAACCCAGACGTCATGAAAAAGCTGCAGCAGGAGATCGACGCCACCTTCCCCAACAAGGTTAGGTGTGAAGCCTACAGCTTTGAAACTGCCAGGTTTTACTTAAATGTGTCCTACTTGAAGAGCTTAGCGCCATCATCAAGGCAGAAGAGCTCACAAACAAATACATCTACAAATGCATATCAGACATGTTTTAACTTTTTGGACCATTTTACAGTCTGAGAGGTGACATATTTTAAACATGAGCTCAGAAGATAATTAAGGTTTAAATTTTGCCATTATGAGATTAATATAAAGGTATTTGCTTACTATCATACATTTTAATTGGCTAATGAGGTTTTGTTATATTTTAAATGAATAAGGATTTCACTGCTTCAGCAATCTCAAGTTGGTTTTTTTTTCACGCACACACTAATCGCTGCGATGCAATGTGCTCACACACTGAGAGCAATGTGAGCTTCGGTACCAAAGATATGATATGAAATATACTTCAACTGGAAGATGTTGAAGTAAAAAAAAAAAAGAAAAAGAAAGTATCAGGCTTCAGTGTGCATGACAGTGTTGCTTTGACTCCTTCATCACACACTGATGTACCTACTCTGGTTAACACCTGTTTTTATGTGTCTGCAGGGTCCCATTGAATACCAGACCCTCATCGACATGGATTATCTGGATGCCGCCATCAACGAGTCTCTTCGATTGTACCCGATCGTTACACGCCTGGAGCGAGTTGCCAAGGCATCTGTGGAAATAAACAGCCTTGTGATTCCTAAAGATATGGTGGTCATGGTCCCCACCTGGTCGTTGCACCGAGACCCTGAAATATGGCCCGAACCAGAGAAGTTTAAACCTGAGAGGTATAGAAAAGAACTTTTATTTGTTAGAAGAGCCTGGGAACACAGACAGGAGTTATCTGATTAATTTCTGATGTGTTTGTACTCTCAGGTTCACCAAGGGAAACAAAGAGACAATCGATCCGTACACATACATGCCATTTGGAATGGGACCGAGGAACTGCATCGGGATGCGATTTGCTCTGGTGTCCATGAAACTTGTCATGACGAAGATCCTCCAAAGGTTCAGCTTTTCTTTGTGCAAAGAGACTGAGGTGAGACTGCAGATGTTAACTTTTCAGCTGTCTGCTACTGTGAAAATACTGTTGTTAATATTCCTTGTTTATTTTGCCATCAGCTGCTCAGTATTTCATTTTCTTGGTGTTCAGATTCATAATGAAGCTGTGCATTTGTAAATTAACATTTTCACTGTACATTTCCCAACAGGTCCCTTTAGAGCTGGATGTACAAGGTCTGCTGAGTCCTAAAGGACCCATGAAGCTGAAGCTGGTGCCACGTTCTTAAATTTCTGATTTAAAAAGAGGAAAGTTAGCTCTTCAATGAAAGTTCATCACTAAAACCCACCTTTTTGCAAATGATATCAAGCTTTTTTCATTGCAACAGTGATATTATGAGTGCTTCTGTAACACTTTCGCTTGAAACTTCACAGTAATCAATGTATATATTTCCATGTGTGCTGTCTTTGATCCATGCATATAATTCAAATGTGTTAAATGTGAACAATAAAAACAAAATGATAAGAATGTCACTACTTGGGCTGCCTCCAGTCCTTCAACTCCTTCAACAGAATGATTTTCAGTATGCCAGGGTCCATCACAGCCAGCATGGGTTTCCTGAGCACACACACACACACACACACACACACACACACACACACACACACACACACACACACACACACACACACACACACAATACTTTTTGCAGTTCGGTTGAGATTTCTATGCAAACTGCTTGCTGGAGCGGACGGAGATCACTGAGTCTCTCCAGTGTTCACACAGCCAGCGAGACAATGAGAGAAGGAAGGGTAAAAATTACACTTTACTTTATTTCAAAAAAAAAAAAAAACTTACTTAAACACTCTTCCATACTTTTGAGCACACTCAGTGACATCAAAGTAGTAAATGTAACAGACAGCAAATAACAGAAAGCCATCACCCCAATCATGTTTTTCCCTTGTTCTGGAAACTCAGTCAGGCAAAGGCAAAAGGACTCTTTTAGAGAGCAGTCCCTCCTTCACAAACAGAAAAGCAGATGAAGGTGATCAGTGGGATCCATGTTTCTATGAAGAAAACAAGGAGCCTTACTGTGTTTTATGTCTTCTTTTTTTTTTTTTTTTTGGACACTTCGAGACGAGACTGACAGGTGGGTCTTTCTACTGCGGTCACGTCAGCCGTCTCTCGATTTCCCGTGGTCACGCCAGCCGCTCCAAAGTTTAAAGTGCGCTACTATTACAGACTTTATGGCAAGCGCACAGAAACAAGTGGGAACATCAGTGAAATGTATCCAAATGCAATAAAAAGTGGTGTGTCTGATAGAGCGAGCTTAGTTCTACCATTCTGTGTTGACTTTGAACCGCTAGGTCTCGTGACCTGAGAGTTATTGAGCGATAATGCTCCTATTTACATGATAAAATATATTAGAAATTCATGAAAAATATTAAATGTATCCAAATGCAATAAAAAGTGGTGTGTCTGATAGAGCAGGCTTAGATGTACCATTCTGTATTCATTTTGAGCCACTTGGTCACCTGACCTGAGAGTTGCTGAGGTATTTACAGTAACTACATTTTTCCATAGCCTACATTAAAAATTCATTCAAAAAAACATGAAATGATTCAAAATGTGAAACCCTGTACAACACATACTGCTTCAAAAAAATCTGTTTCATAATTAATACAGACCCAGATGTAATTAGTAGTTACTAAATGTAACTCCAGTTCTACGAGTGTGTGCGTGCCCATCTACGGGCTTCGCTATTGGTACGCCCTTCTGGCGCAAGCCAACCACTGAGACAAATCCGAAAATGATGCGTCAGTCCCGTATGCACACTGGCAGACTGCTACGCCCCTCAACAAGGGAATATAATCAGCGTGTACCCGTTCCACTTCCTTCTTCTGAACAGCCAGTAGAAAAGGAAGCAGGGCAGCTGGGCCTGCAGGTAAGTGACAGAACTCCTGTTCTCGCTGAAAACTGACACGGCCACATAGTCTGTGCACATATCCATCAGATATGATTGCACAAAGGTGGACGCAGAGGCCCAGGAGGCGGCCTGGCAGATGTCACCCACCGTGACACCTCTGGACAGAGCAGCAGAACCAGCCATGCTCCGCGTGGAAGGAGCGCGAATTTGCGCTGGCGGTGGGGGATTCAGCGCCTCGTAGGCAGCTGTGATAGCGGCCTCGACCCAGTGGGCGAGACACTGGGAGAACAGCGGGGCTCCACGCCCCCTGGTGCCGAACCGCACAAACAGCTGGTCCGTAGTGCGAAAGCCAACTGTGGGCTCAACGTAGCAATGCAGAGCCCTGACCGGGCACAGCAACCGCAGCCACAGGTCGTCACCTGACGAGCCAGGCAAGGAGCCAAGTGCCCTTATCCGGATCACTCTCGACCGAAAGTCCGAAGTGATCACCTTGGGATGAAAGGCCGGGTCAGGCCAAAAATGCACCAGTCCCCCATCCTGACTGAACACCATGCAGGAGGGATCGACCGACAGGGCGCAGAGATCCACAACCATCTTGGCGGATGCCAGCACCAACAGAAGGGCACCCTCAAAGGAGAGAAAGCGGTCCTCCGCCTACTCCAAAGGCTCAAAGGGGGTCCCTTCAGATCATCCAACACCGTGTGGAGGTCCCATGGGGAAACCATATGCCTAGGGGGCGGCCGCAGCCGCCACGGCCCATGCAGAAACCATTTCACCAGCGAGTGACTGGGTGTCCGAAAAGTGTCCGAAGCCATCATGGCCCGCCGCATTGGCCGATGCAAACACCGTGAGAGTGGATGCAGCGCGACCACTGTCCAGCAGAATCTGCAGAAATTCCAGCACCCCGCCGATAGCGCAGGAGACCGGGTCCAAACCCCTCTTCGAGCACCACGACGCGAAGAGGTGACACCGAGACCTGTAAGCCTTGGCAGTAGAGCGGATTCTGGCGCTCTAGATGGTGGATACCACAGCCGGGGGGACATTTAGTCCCACTAGACTCACCCTCTCAGCCTCCAGGCCACGAGTCTAATGCCAGGACTGGGCGAGACCGGAGGGCGCCCCCTGCCTGCAGTAAGGCATCGGCTACGGATCCTTAACTGCCTACTGGACCAGGTCCGAGAACCACCTGGCGCTTGGGGTGTCCGGGGCCACCAGTATGACATGGAGGCCTCACTCAGACGGCTGGCCTTGGAGAACGTGGAGAGGGAATCATCATGCATGCAGACTTCTCCAAGCCGGAGGAGCTACGGCAGCTGAGAAGATCCCCGCCCGACTCGGCCCAGTCGGTGAAGGGGGCAGGAGCAGCGGCGAAGTCCATGCCGGTCTCTCCTGGAACGGAAGCCAGTGAAATGGCGCCCATGAACGCCGCTCGACGCTCGGATTCTTCGAGCCGGAGGGCGAGGCAGGCAGGGCAGGAAACCCACTGGCGCTGTTGCTGCCAGCCCAGGCAGGTGAAGCAGTGCTTGTGGCGGTCTTGCTCGTGAAGCGGCGTGCCGCAGCCACGGCAGGAGAATGGCCCGATGCCGGATGGCGACTCTTCGTGGGTCGACTTGTCCATATCTTCGTGTTTTTCATATTTTTCATGAATTTTTAATAAAATTTATAATGTAAGTAATATGAGCATTATCGCTCAATAGCTGTCAGGTCACGTGACCTAGTGGCTCAAAATCAACACAGAATGGTAGATCTAAGCCTGCTCTATCAGATACGCCACTTTTTATTGCATTTGGATACATTTCATATTTTTTAGGAATTTTTAATGTATTTTATCAAGTAAACAGGAGAATTATCACCCAATAACTTTCAGATCACGTGACCTAGTGACTCAAAATCAACACAGAATGGTGGATCTAAGCCTGCTTTTACGCCACTTTTTATTGCTTTTGGATACATTTCATATTTTTTATGAATTTCTAATATGTTTTGTCATGTAAATAGGAGCATTATCGCTCAATAACTCTCAGGTCACGTGACCTAGTGGCTCTAAATTAACACAGCATTGTAGATATAAGTCTGCTCTGTCAGACACACCACTTTTTATTGCATTTGGATACATTTCACCGACGTTCCCACTTGCTTCTGTGCGCTTGCCATAAAGTCTGTAATAGTAGCGCACTTTAAATTTTGGAGCGACTGGCGTGACCACGCGAACTCGAGAGACGGCTGACGTGACCGCAGTGTCTTTTTTCTCTGTGTTACATAACATCCATTGGACTTTCATTCCTTTCGCTGCAAAGACGAAGGAAACTGAGGGAAAACATCAAGCACAGCGCCAGCTGCATAATAACAGACTTTACAAATTGATTCTTAACATTTAATTGACTCATGCCACAAAGTCAGAGTGACAACTAAACAACAGGATCATAACGCTGAGCCTTGTCAATTATTTACTAAACGCTGTCCCTCACTCAACTCTCACACACTTCCTGGTCTCACGCAGCTGGTCTGGCCAGCAGTAAATAAAAGGCTGTCGCAGTGATTTGGAGCTTCGCAGAGGTTTTAGCTGCTGCTGAGAAGAGACCTGCTCTAATGGGATACTTCCTCTACTTGTCTGCAGAGACATGGACTCTGCTGGTTGCTCTCATCACACTGGTGTTTGTGTAAGTGTATTCAGCCGCTTCTGATCTCTGTGGAGTTTTTATTACATTTTCCTCACAATTTCATGTCTTTGGCAGGTATTCAACCTGGACTTTCGGGACCTTTAAGAAATTAGGCGTCCCTGGTCCCAAACCCATCCCGTTGTTTGGCACTATGCTGGCATATAAAAAAGTAGGTCCTGTTTCTACTCTCATTATATTTTTGTAAGCGTCACATTCTAACGTAGATCATTTTAAAAACTGTGGTGGTTTATCAGTGTGTGTGATCTACATACAGTAAATGTAGTTTTCTTGGACTGAAACTTCAAAATATTGTGCTTAAACTCTTCAACAATGAAAACTAGGAATCCATTCCACCCAGTTTTGCTCAGAGAATCGCTAACGCCCTTCATGTCTGCTGGTCGAGCTTTTCTCTCAGGCTCCTGAAACATAGGAACTGTAAAATTAAGACTTTATTGAGGTTGCAGATGAGGAAGTGTCTGGCTGGTTTACAAAATCGTCAAAAATAGTATCTTAGCAGCAGGCACTCAACACAACTCAGCATTATAAATTACCTTTATTTATTGTTATAAAGGACTTTACAACCGCCACCCTGCAATAAACGCTGATCATGAAAGGACATAGATAGAAGCCTAAAAAGATAGCTGCGAGCAATAAATCAATAAAGCAATAAAAACAATAAAATGGTGAAAATTAAACAGGAGCAGCAGTCTCAATCTGGTTTAAAAGCCAAGCAGTAAATTGGCTTTAGTTAAAAAAAATTAAAATTGAAATTAAAATTAAAATCCATTAAAATTAATGGGTTTAAAATTAAAAATGAACATTTGAAGGAGCTTGTCTGATGCACAGCGGCAGCTCACTCACAACTTAGGACCATGACAGAAAAAGTTCTCTCTGAACCTCCCTCTGGACCTCAGCACCTCCAGGAGCAGCTGATTTTGTACCTTTTCTCTGATAATGGTGGATAAAAGAAGTCAACCAGCCTTTACTCTGCTGGATAATCAATCCTTCTTAACATAAACTGGGGGTGTGTGACCAGTTATTTGATGATTTGTTCATGCTGATAATACACCATAGCAGGACAGGTGTGTCTTGTGTAACAGTTCGATAAATAGAAATGGACTTAAGATAATATTTGTTAGTAGAAGTTTGTCCATAGCTTTCATTTTAACACTGAACGATTCAGAACACCAGTAGGACAACGGCTGTGTCTGCAGAGAACTGTAAAACGACAAGACAAACTGGATCTTAAACAATTTGCTCTCCACGTGTTGTGATAGGATAAAACATCTTAACATCTCAGCTGAAAGAGAAACATGTTGATGAACTGCATTTGCACCCTGCAGGGCTATCTACAGTTCTACTGACGACAGATAATCAGTGTCTCAATCAAAAGAATAATTTGTACAGACTTTTAAATTCTTAACAATTTGGTTAGCTGTAAAGTGAACATCAGTAAATCCAATAACGGTGGAATGATTTGGTGCATTAAAGTAGAGGCAGAGTTCACAAGGTGATACAGGAAGCTGACTGGCCATTCGGTGTGTCCAACAAAACCCAACTACTGTAGTTTGAACATAATGTTTAATATCAGACTTATAATATCCTTCAATTTACCTTTGGGAGCTTATTGTGTTTTTCAAATTGCAGTAAAACTTATTATTACAACAGGAAACAATTGATTGTTGTCCTATGAGATAATTTAGCACAGCTAAATTTATGCTGTTATTATAAATTGTATTAAATAGCTCACTTACTTCCATAAAGGACAGAATAATATAATAATGTTATGCCCATCCTAATGTTTATGCTGACAGTCGAAGATGTGAAAGTCATACAACTGTTTTATTTTATTTTTTTTTTAACTTTTGATTATGAAAACATTAAACATGGAGATGGGTAACTTGGCAGCCTTAATATTGAATAGACTACACTTTATCTTACGTTAAAACCTTTAGTCCTGTTTGGTAATTCACAGATGTGGAGGCGTCACATCCCTGTTTAAACTTTTTTAAACTTAAACTTTTTTGAATATATGGAAATTTACAGCAGTTATTACATTTTGACTGTATTTATACTACATTCAGTTTATTTCTGCTATTCTGTTTATCTCAAATATAATCAGAGATATATGTAAAATATCTAAATTCAAATTGCTGCACTGTTCACAAACTTGTGTCATACATCATTTTTTTGTTCAGGGATTCACCAATTTTGATGAGCAATGCTTTAAGAAGTATGGGAAAACATGGGGGTGAGTTTGCATATTGTTCTGTGTGTGTTTATGTATGCAGAGGAAATGTTTGTCTGCCAACTAGATACATCAATATCCTCACAACATTAGTGGAGCTCTCTGTAAATTAGATGCTCTTTTTTTAATTTAATAATTTAAATTTTCTCTGTTTTCTCTCCCTGTCATATTCAGCATTTTCGATGGGCGTCAGCCAGTGCTGTGTATCACAGACCCTGCCATGATAAAAACTGTCCTGATCAAGGAGTGTTACTCTTTCTTCACCAATCGAAGGGTATGTGAGGTCAATGTTACTCTCAGGGCATAATCATTTGATTTTCCAGTTAAAACAAATTGGCCTCGTCTTCTTTCCAACTTCCTTTCAGAACTTCCGTCTGAACGGGCCGCTGTACGATGCTGTGTCTATTGCTGAGGATGATCAGTGGAGGAGGATCCGCAGCGTTCTCTCTCCTTCCTTCACGTCAGGGAGACTGAAAGAGGTGTGACCTTTTAGCCTGAGCAATTCACATCCTGCAGGCTTCATGCAGAATTTTCACTTGTCAATGAGAAATGATGAAACAAATGAGAATTAGTGTGCTGTGTGCACCTTTTGGCTTCAGGTTTGAGGATGACAGTGTCATTTTTCAAAGGTATGAAATGTATTTCTACCTGCAGGGCATAAGTTACCTTTCCCCATATTCGCTGAGTTGGAATATTATAATTTAAATCATGGTGATCAGAGAAGACGCTCAAACAATCACAAGAAACATTGATGAGTAGCGCAAAAACAATCTTGTCAACATTTTCATATTGATCAGACTTTAAGTGTGACATGTAGTTTGGCCCTGTGCAGAAATCTGACATTTTCATGTGACTCGCCTATAAAAATGAACTGCACAACCTTGTTTGGCTTGTGAGATATGCAATTTACCTGTGCCATCAACATGGTGATATCTTTCTTTATTCTTTTAACTGGGCCTCCTCAGACTTCTCTTTCAGAGACTGATGGAGATTAAAGTACAATAAATCAGCAGGAATTTGGTGCTATTGTTGCCACATCTAATAATGGAATTTCAGTTAACTGATATCCATCTCTGTGTATCAGATGTTTAGCATAATGCAGCATCACTCTGCTATCCTGGTTAACAACATGAAGAAAATGGCGGACAAGGATGAGCCACTGGAGATGAAGGAGTAAGAGCACATCCTACAGATTCCATAGATCTGAATTATTCCAGAAAATAAATGCAAAGAAATACTAATATTAAGCTTTTAACTATAAAAGTATAACTATAATTTGTGTTTGCTCTTTCAGGTTCTTTGGACCCTACAGTATGGATGTTGTAGCAAGCACGGCCTTCAGTGTAGATATTGACTCTCTCAACAACCCCTCAGATCCCTTCGTCACGAACATCAAGAAGATGCTCAAGTTTGATTTGTTAGACCCTCTCTTCCTTGCAGTTGGTAGACTACTTTTTCAATTTACTATAAATTATAGTTCAGAGACACAGTTCAGTGGAATGTTCTTGTTAAATGTGTCTCTATATGTGTCATTTCAGCCTTGTTCCCCTTCCTTGGTCCCATATTTGAGAAAATGGAGTTTTCCTTTTTCCCTACATCGGTGACGGACTTCTTTTATGCTTCACTGCAGAAGATCAAGTCCAGCCGGGAGACCAGCAAACAACAGGAAGTAAGGAGTGATCTGTGACCTTGTTGTTAACAGAGCAGCTACATATCTATCCCTGTGTTAAGAAAAATAAACCATTACATCATGATTAGGTAAAAAAAGATGGAAGCAAGTGATTCTTCTCCTGAAAATAAACCCTTTTCCCAGTTCCGGAAAGCCTTCTTTATTTTATATAAAGAAACAATTAGAAAAAAGAAGAACATACAGGATGTTATAGATGTTAAGTGAACTGAATGTGATACCGAGTGAATGTAGAAATATTATAACAAATTGAAAACAGCTACAATACAAAACCACAACAATGAAAGGCCGTGTACAAATCATTATCTTTCTCGAATGTTGTGTTCATGCACCTGGGAACTGGGAATAATACAAGTAGGGAAATTCCATTGTGAAATTTACATTAAATTTCTCAAATTGAAATGCTGCTAATTTTTCCACATCCAATGGTAAGGGAATTGAATTAGTTTTGTTTTCCCTCACTTGTATATATAAAAAAATGCAATTAAAGCAGTTTTCGATTGTGTCTGCCCTCAGAATCGTGTGGATTTCCTCCAGCTGATGATTGACTCTCAGAAAAACCTAAATGGAGGCGATAAAGACAAAGGTGATGCATACTTTTCCATGTAAATGAAAGTTTACTTGAAGCTTCTCTAAATCCTGATGTATGTCCTTGTTATTTCTCCAGCTTTGAGTGATCACGAGATCCTCTCCCAAGCCATGATCTTCCTGTTTGCTGGCTACGAGACGACCAGCAGCACTCTCACTTTCCTGGCTTACAATTTGGCCACCAACCCAGACGTCATGAAAAAGCTGCAGCAGGAGATCGACGCCACCTTCCCCAACAAGGTTAGGTGTGAAGCCTACAGCTTTGAAACTGCCAGGTTTTACTTAAATGTGTCCTACTTGAAGAGCTTAGCGCCATCATCAAGGCAGAAGAGCTCACAAACAAATACATCTACAAATGCCTATCAGACATGTTTTAACTTTTTGGACCATTTTACAGCCTTTGGAATTGTTCATTACAGGAGCTCAGAAGACAATTTAATGATAAATTTTGCCATTATGAGAATAAAATGAACTTATTTCCTTACTGTGATACATCTGAAAGATGTTGAAGTAAAAAAAACAAGTATCAGGCTTTAGAGTGTGCATGACAGTGTTGCTTTGACTCCTTCATATATTGTTATATATTGTTTTTTTAAATCCAAAACTCTAAAGTTCAAGGACATTGTAGAATATCAAATAGCTCAACTCATGTATAGAGTACAGCAAAACTCCTTGCCAGTAAACATTCAAAAGCACTTTCATCATCCATATAATGTTTATCATCTCAGAGACATTGGTTGCAAATTTCTTATTCCCAAACACAGATCAACAATGAAAAGCTTTTGTGTCTCCGTTTCAGGTGTAAAACTTTGTAACAACTTAAGTCCAGATCTGAAAAAATGTTCAAGCATGAGGATATTTAAGAAAAAAATAAAAGAATCAATACTGAAGAATTACGATCTTAATGAAATCAACTAATTTGAAGATGTTTTCTTTGTCTTTTGAATTTATGATATGTTACTGATCTGACACAGGAAACTGGTAATGATAAGTTTCAATTGGGAGAGGGGGTGGGATTAAATAAGCTCTGCTTCTTCCCACTCCTTTTCAGAAATGTAGGATGGCATCTATGTTCTCTATGTTTGGTATATTTTGTTTGGATTGATGTCTGTTTTGATTGATGTCTGCTTTACAAAGTCACTATTTAGATGACTTTTCAATTTGAATTATGGTTTGCATGTTTGAAACAAATAAATTCATTCATTCATTCATTCATTCATTCATTCATCACATGCTGATGTACCTACTCTGGTTAACAGCTGTTTTTATGTGTCTGCAGGGTCCCATTGAATACCAGGCCCTCATGGACATGGATTATCTGGATGCTGCCATCAACGAGTCTCTCCGATTGTACCCGATCGCCGCACGTCTGGAGCGAGTCGCCAAGGCATCTGTGGAAATAAACGGCCTTGTGATTCCTAAAGATATGGTGGTCATGGTCCCCACCTGGCCGTTGCACCGAGACCCTGAAATATGGCCCGAACCAGAGAGGTTTAAACCTGAGAGGTATAGAAAAGAACTTCCATTTGTTAGAAGAGCCTGGGAACACAGACAGGAGTCATTTGATTAATTTCTGATGTGTTTGTACTCTCAGGTTCACCAAGGGAAACAAAGAGACAATCGATCCGTACACATACATGCCATTTGGAATGGGACCGAGGAACTGCATCGGGATGCGATTTGCTCTGGTGTCCATGAAACTTGCCCTTGTGGAGGTCCTCCAAAAGTTCAGCTTTTCTGTGTGCAAAGAGACTGAGGTGAGACTGCAGATGTTAACTTTTCAGCTGTCTGCTAATGTGAAAATATCAGTCTTTGCTTGTTTATTTTGCTGTCAGCTGTTATTTAATGCAGTGAGATTTCTATGTTGGTTTAACAATGAAAAATCACAACTGACTTTACACAGTCATCTTGTTTGACTTTCTGGTTAGATATTTTCTTTTTTTGTACAGATTTATAATGGAGCAGTGCATCTGTAAATTAAAAATTTCTCTGCAAATTTCCCATCAGGTCCCCTTTGAGATGGACGTGCAAGGTCTGCTGAGTCCAAAACGACCCATCAAGCTGAAGCTGGAGCCACGTTCTTAAATTTCCATTTTGAAACAAGAAAAATGAATTCTTGAATGAAAAGTTATCGTTAAAACCCACCTTTGTACAAATGGTCATGTATAATCACAATAAATGTAATATTTTCACTGCAAGAGTAAAGTTGTGAGTGCCTCTGTGTAACTTCATCTTAATCAAGTGAGAATTTGAACTTTGTTTAAAACTCCACAATAAAGAATGTATATATTTCTAGGTGATCCTCGACGAGAACAAGGTGGCCTGCCCTCTCCAGGGTGATGGAGAGACTCTGGCCCAAGTGGAGGAGTTTAAGTATCTTGGAGTCTTGTTCATGAGTGGGGGACGGATGGAGCGTGAGATTGACATGGTGGATCGGTGCAGCGTCTGCAGAGATGAGGTCATTGTTTCGGTCTGTTGTGGTGAAGAAGGAGCTGAGCCAAAAGATGAAGCTCTCGATTTACTGGTCATTCTACGTCCCCACCGTCACCTATGGTCATGAGCTTTGGCTCATGACCGAAAGGACAAGATCCTGGATATAAGCGGCTGAAATGAGCTTCCTCCGCAGGGTGGCTGGGCGCTCTCTTCGAGATAGGGTGAGGAGCTCGGAGAAGAGCCGCTACTCCTCCACATCGAGAGGAGCCAGCTGAGGTGGCTCAGGCCCCTCTTTAGGATGCCTCCGGGACGCCTCCCTGGAGAGATGTTCCAGCCACGTCCCACTGGGAGGCGGCCTTGGGGAAGACCCAGGACACGCTGGAGGGACTGTCTCTCGGCTGGCCTGGGAACGCCTTGGGATCGTCCAGAAAGAGCTGGAGGAAGTGTCTGGGTACAGGGAAGTCTGGGCATCTCTGCTTAGACTGCTGCCCCCGCGACCCAGTCCTGGATAAGCGGTGAAAGATGGATGGATATATTTCTCCTGAGTGTTGTCTTTGATACATGCAAAGTTCAAAACTGTTAAATTGTGAACAATTAAAAAAATCTAAAGAATATATGTCCACAGTTTTGTGATAGAAAATGCTTCCATTTTGCATGTTTCACTAGAAGTGATTCCACATGAAAATAAACAATGAGCCACTTTTTCTCATTCCTTTTGTGCTTTTATACATTAATAGTGAGTGAGCCTGTCACTGTTTGGCTTCACTGTAAAATTTTGCACAATGACAGATTTTGAAGGGGGTTCACAGCCTTTCTAAAGTCTGTCTCTGAGGACTCGGCATTAAAAAAAAATATTGGGAGCCACCGGTCTTGTCATTCCCAGTTCAACCAGTGTCCCTTAAAAAAGTTGTATGTATCAACAGCGAGCTCTTGTGGACAGTCTGTTTGTCTCCATTCTTTTTTTAGTTTAACTCTCCAGCGTCTTCCGGCTCCTTTCAAGATCCATTATCCTGAGCTTCCAACCATCTTGTTCTTTCTATGTTTATAAACAGAGGGTAGAGATAAAAAAAAAGAAAGAAAAATGTGAGGTGGGTAAACCAGCTCCACTGCAGACAGCACATGCTCTTACGGTTGGGTTTCTAGGAAGAAATACCTTCATTACATATTTCTGAAAGTAGCAGAAATCTGACAGTGCACCAAATGTTTCAAAACCAACTGCGCCTCAGGCATTTATTGCTGATGTGTGCAGCATTATATGACTGAAATCTATATCCATGTGTTTTTAGAAACTCTAATCTGATTATTGCATCAGTTTATTTTGAGATTAGCGCATGTTTCTTTAGATGAATTGTTTTTTTTGCAGAAAGGCTTGGGAGCTCGTTTTCAGGTAGTCAAACTAATTTATAAAAGACACAGGGGGAAAGAAATCAAGAATCATTGCTGAACAGAGAAGCTCAAAGAGACACAAGTCCCAAATCTCAACACACTACTGCAACTCAGCCTGCAGTTTCCTGACATGACGTCATGATGTGCAGCCAATGAGCGACGGATGTTAATGTGGCGTTCAGGGAACCAAAGCCTGCAACGGAGAAATGCGGCTGCTGACAATGTGGCAAAGCATTCGTTTCTTAAATATTTTAATACATGCCGAAAAGGTTGCGAATTTCAATAATCAGATATTTAGGCTAAATAATATTTAAATGTGGTTTATTGGTTGGATCACTGGCTATGTAACAGTTATTATTATCTTTATCATCATCATTATCAACATCATCATCATCATCATCATTATTATTATTATTATTATTATTATTATTATTATTATTATTATTATTATTACATTTTGATCAAATCCTTTATTTAACCAGGTTTAAAGTCTCATGGGACACCTGTGGCTGAAGATCCTACTTCGGGGACTCTTTTATTCATTTTCTATATTAAAAAAATGATCAACCATGTAAAACTGAGATCCAATCAATTTCAAAAGTACATTTCAAAAACCATATTATATACATTGTTAACCCAAGGAGCTTTTAGAGATACAAATAGATGACAATAAACTGGCAAGGAAATGATAAGAAGTATATTATAAACATTTCATATTTTACTTTTTTGATGTAAAACGCGTCAAAAGCAACGACTATGAGTGTTATGTGGAACGGGAGGAACTTGAACGCAGCAGCGGTCCGGCTCCAGCGAGCTCCGGTCCTGTGCTTACACCGGACCGGATCTCCATGTTGTTCCGTCAGCTACGGAGTGAACAAGTGCCCCGGTCGAAAACTCTCACGTTGCAACTCTGTGTTTGAGAAGTGTGTGCGTGTGTGAGTGTGTTGACCCTCCGAGAGAAGATGGCAGACTACCGGGACGACACCGGGGCTCGAGCTTTGCTCGCTCTCCAGTCCGCGCCGTGCAGCCCGGTGCGCGTCGCCGTGACCTCGCACCCCTTCCACCAGCCCTCGCTCGCCCTCCTGGGTCCTCCGGTAATGGAAGCCCGCAGCGACGCTGGGATTCTCCCCGTGCGTCTCGCCTCCCCACGCTCGCAGGCCCTGGCCAGGCTCGAGGGCCGGGACTTTGAGTTTGTCATGCGCCAGAGGACAGTCACCATAGGCCGGAACTCGTCCCACGGCTCCGTGGACATCAACATGGGTCACTCTAGCTTCATTTCACGGCGACACCTGCAGGTCAGCTACGATGAGGCGGGTGGCTTCTCTCTCCGGTGCCTGGGCAAGAACGGCGTGTTCGTGGATGGGGTGTTCCAGCGGAGGGGTGCGCCGCCGCTGCCGCTGCCCAGAGAGTGAGTGCAGTAAGCTAGCTTAGCCGCCACCGACAGCCGGAGGCTGGATGTCCGTTCATGGGGCAATTCGAACACGTTGACCCTTCAGATTGACCATGCCTTGATGTCACGCTACATTTAAGACGTTTACTTACTAGACGACACATTGCGATTCGATATATTTACATATGTATTCGTATTTTGCCAACTGTGTCAGAAATGTACTGAGGAATGTGGTTAGCTAATGTTTTTGTCAATTTATCAGAGAATCAATTCATACTTTTGACTGAGACACAAAGTTTATCACAGGACCCTACCCGAGCAGCTCAGTGTGATTTGGATTAAAAACAAACAATTGTGACATTAGTTTTGTGTGCTATGTACAAAGTAAATATCACTGTCTTCACTTTAACCCATAAAAATACTAAATGATGTGAGAGATTACTTCACTGTTAGTCGCTCCGGGGTAGCTCATTGAATCCTCCCAGCTAGTTGTATTGGTTAGCAAACTTAGCTTCGTTGTCATTTGGCCTAGCTGAAGTAAGTTTGCAAGTCGTTTGTTAAAAATGGAGTTTGTTTAAATTCCATATAGCTCGCTGTTATTTAATCTCTTATTTAAAAAAATACTTTTTCACTGTATTTCATTTTAGCCGCTGCTTACTGTGCTATTCACGCAGTTTTCGTGTCTTTTAGCTGCAGTGCTAGCCGCCCATGAGCCTGTTACAACGTGTCAGCGGCACGTAAACATAAATGTAAACAAACGCACCCCAGAAGGCTCGTCTTACGAGTCGTGCGGGGAAGAGGTGTGTTTGTTTTCTGTCGTGAAACCTGAATCGACTTTTTGTTTAGTCAACCAGGGGACCGTGTATTGTTTGTTTTTTTGTTTTGTTTTTTTTTTACTTTACACTGTTGTTGCGCAATTAACTTGTTGAGACATACTGCCACATTATCTGAAAAATGAAAGTGTGCGTGCGTGCGTGCGTGTGTGTGTCAGTCAGTCAGTCAGTCAGTCGCTGCTGCAGTTGTCCCTGTATGTTGGTCACCGAACAGGAAGTGCAAACATGAATGACATCCTCCTTGCAGCAAGCAGCAGCACATGGAGTAAACACTAGCTTCCATCCAGGCCTGTGTTTGCATGTGCTGTTTTGCCCTTGGAGGTTTTCTCGGGATTACAAAGTTAGCAGAGAGAAACTGCGCCAAGTTAAATCCGTAAGAGAGCAATTAATAAGTGAGCTCAGCTCCGCTGGTTGTCATTCTGAAGTTTCTAATCGCATTTGGCTCTGCTTACTGTAAAAAACAAAAAAAATAAAACAGTCATTTCCAGATTGGTTTATTAACAAACCTTAAGTGCATCAGTTGATGTTGCTTCTAACTTCTGGAGCCACTGTAATTAAAACCAGTGTTTACTTTTTATTTTTAATTTAATCTTTAGTTTATATCTAGTGTTTTCTCATTTTACCATGCAGTTTCAATATCAAACATCACTACAGGAGATTTGTTTGTGTTGCTGGGGTCAGAAAGTGCTCACTAAACATTTACAATGTAAACGCATTGTTTGGCAGATGTGTTTTCTTTCACTCCACTAATCAATTATCATCTAAACGTTGCAGTTTCAGTGAAATCTGTATCATTTATTCAGAGTGGTGTCTTTTTTAGCTTTATTTACCAAACTGTTTGCATGGGGTTTGTTTGCTCTTCAGGCTCAAATTGACACATTTACTCAGTATAACACGATGTATAACACGACAGTATAACATGATGTTCGATGTTATCTTTCGTCAAAATCAGTTCTTTTAATGGTGACTTTCTCTTTGTGCTTCTGGTGTTCATGTGAAGCAGTCCAGCTGAAGCAAAAGCTCTTCACTATAAGCTGTGGAGCCTTTCAGCTCCCACCGAGTTGCTGTAGGCCTTTTTGTCCTCCCTCAGCAGTGCTCTTCTTCTGGGACACTTGGTTGTTGAGGATGGCCTGCTCTAGGCTGCGACAGCTGTGAACAGTGTGTTAAAAGAGACAGTGTTCAACTGACAGCTGCAGTTCTTCAAGACGCAAAGAAAATAGATGGAACATTTATTTTCTATATTTTTAATCACAGGCTGGCGTTTGTAGCATTGATATTTTCTTTTCATTAGCTCCTCTCTGTAGGGAGCTTGGAGTCTGTTGTTTGATATAGCGCAGCAACCCTAGAATTAGCAGGGCTTATTTTTGTTGCTCACAAACACAATCATTACAGTTGGGAAGAAATGACGGCCGCAGTCGCAAAGGTTGGAAGAAGAGTTGCAGAGAATAGTCAACACTTCTTGGGTGAATGTTCACTGCTGGGAAAATTTGGATTTATTTACATCAGCCTTGGAGAATTTCTGAAGTCTGTCACACATATAATTATGCTTTTGTGGGCTTGTTTAGGTTTGAACTAACTCAGACCTTTGACTGATCCCTGCTTTTTTGACGTGGTAAACTGTAAGGAGTAAGGAGTTGTAAGCTGCTGTAAGCAAAAGAGTAAAGGAAATGCAGGGTTGTCAGTTTTCTGTTAGATCTACACCAATGAGATTTTTCTTTTTATCCTGAGTAGGTGGTTAGATGTTGTTTACAGTACAAACAAATGATGAAGACAGGAGAAGAGACATGTCTTGATATTTCCCAATCAAAGCTTGTCGTTAAACAAATCTGTTAACTGTCTCTGATTTTTTTTTTTTTTTTCATTTGCTGTGTGATGCATGAAACAAACACTAGCACAACATTTAAACATGTTGTCATCCTGTTTTCCAGATTGTTGTGTAACATCTAGTATTACATTTTATTCTTGTCTAATTTAGCCAAACAAACTCTTTGGTTCATCGCCTATATGAATTTTTTTTTTTTTTCACCCACAGAGAGAGACGGGCACATACAGATTAAATTCACTCCCTTGAGTAGCTGAGAGTGACTTACTGAGTTACTAACCTCAAGCTCATGTCAGACTGTAGTAGGAAATCAAAGTATCCAGATTAAATCTAAAAAGAAACTGACTAAACATGCAAACTCCACGCACAACTTGAATCAAGAGCTATCTCACTATGAGGGAAGAGATGTAACCACAGCAACACCATAAACCTTAAATCATTTTTTGATTGTAGCTTTTACTCGCAGGAAGATTATTCATCTAACCTAAAAGAGTATCTGGAGTCTACGACGTGTTCACTCTTTCTGTGGAAAACAGTTCAAACTAACTGTCTCTGTTTTTGTCTTGATCTTCCTCCCTGTTGCGTTGCTCTCTAGGTGTGTGTTTCGCTTTCCGAGTACGGTGATCAAGATCCAGTTCACGTCACTCCTGGAGGTTGAGGAGCACAGGGAGAAAGAGCAGCCCTCTCCTCCCCCTCGTCAACTTCTGCCCCACATCTCCCCCCTCAAAATCAGCATTCCCACTCTGCAGCAGCATGAGGAGCACATCAGGGCTTTTGGCTCTCCACTGCCGTCTCCCACAGGCACCATCAGGTAACGGCCACTCCATTACACTTACACTGCATGAATGTAAAATTCGTTTGTCTGATAGGGTTGTAGGTGTTGTGGTTTCACATGAGTCTGTGGAACAGTTCTTGTAAACAAACGTTTTGGTCATGGTTTAAGTGCCTTTCCAAGGGTTTCCCACACTTTAATTAATCTTATAATTCAATTCAAAATGGCAAGTCTCAATAAATAATAAACTAGCTTTCTAGTTAACAAAATTTCATTACTCTATTAAGAAAGTAGACGTGGTTATTATAAAGAGACCCATTTCTTTTCTGCACCTTCAGCTCATATATTTTCTGATTTCATTTATGTATTTTTTTGTTGGTTATGACAGAAAAATTACATTTTTCTAAAGAATCTTAAAACTGAATATTCATTTAGATTTTTTTCCACTGTTTCATCAAATTGATGAAAACTTGAAAATTGTCATTCATTGGTCATAAACCTACAGAAATCGATTACTTTTCATTCCAAAGAACAAAGCACAATGATATAGAACGTTACAGAGAGGAAATGAAACTAAATCACTGAGTCCTTACTGGAACAGTAGGTGTTACAAGTAAAGAAAAGCATTTGCAGATAAACAAACGTCTCAAAGTTTTAAAGTTGGTCTCTTCTGTTTAAATGAAGTATGTCAAAGCAGAAAATCAGAATGAAAGCACATCTGATGAAAGTCATTTATAACAAAAGATATTGATCTCACTGACAAAAAATATTGCAGAGCACCTGTGTTTCAGTCTATTGCAAGTTGCTGAGTTATCTTTATGTTCATTGTGAAATGAGTCTGTGTATCAGGATCTGCAGGGTTTTCTTTTGAAGTGCACTGTAGTGATCACAGTGGGAGCACATGATTGCAAATCTCTTCTCCATGAATGTGTTCAGCTTGTGCCACTGTTTGGCGTTGCTGCGTGCGCCCTCTGGTGGTCCGTGCCTGCCCTTGCACCACACTTCCCCACCAATGTCAGCCGGTGTGTGCATGCCTTATATGGGATGGCTGCTGCTTCAAGGCGCGTGATTGGCTGCCGGGCAGATTGTTTGGCCTGTAGGCCATTTTTCCGTCCATTCGTGGTTTCCTTTTCGGAGCCCCCCCCCCCACCCCCCGTTCTCACCCCTCACCCCTCTTCGGCTCCGTTCTCCCGCACGTGGACACACAGCGCGAAGACACTCTTTCATACATCCCCGTGCTGCGTTCACTGTGGCCTTTTTCGGGCAGATAGTTGTGCCACCTTCCTCACCAGTACCCACATACAACAGAGGAGTATTGTGTAAAAGCACGTGCTCCCACTTAAAACACCAACAACGTCTCCTCGCATTGCTGACAGTCACTTTTCCTGTTTGGCAACTGAAATGAACTGTATGGGCTAACATTCCTCTTCTGCCAGCGTGCACTCTTGTACTGCGGGTCCATGTGCGCAGGCGGGGGGAGGGAGCGGGGGCTGTTGTTGTTGTAAGAGTGTTGTGGGGGGGGGGGGTGCAAAGATGACCCTTGATACCTCATGAAAGCACACATAATTTTGATGACGTTTTAGTCTGAGGCCTTGCACACAAGATGCTTTTTCTTTTCTTTTTTTTTCCTCTTCTTTTTTTTTTGTGTCCTTACCTTGCTGTTGAGTCACATTAGACATTTCTGTTGGTCTTCATTATTCTCTCAGCCCTTATCAAAACAAAGCCTGCAGCCCCGTTTCCTTCGCCAAACACTACAAACACACTCTCTGTGTGTTACTCTGTGTGTATCCGTCCCTCTGTGTTGCCAGAGGCAAATCAAAGCTCGCGGACTCTCCCAGAAACCATTGTTTACTTTACTAACAGAAGCAGGTGTGTGTTGTATAATAAGTTACTTGGATTTCCTTGTATTCTGTCTCTTGACAGCAGCAGATAAAGGCAAGTTAATAATTAACACACTTTTCAGTGGTTCAGCTCATTTTTGTGTAATGGGTGGTCGCTTTACCACAGAAAACATCAGAGGATTTCTTTGAATAATTAATGAAGTGGTGAAAGAGATCGTTTTAATTTTAAAAAAGTGTTTCATGTCGCTTTGCTACAACAAATGTGGAGTTCTGTTCAAACACTTTTGATATTTTCTGGTCTTTGCAAATAAACCATTGGGTATTGGTCATTTTGATGTCCAGTTCTGATGTTTTATTGCTCAGGTTGTCACTGTACCGCTTGTCTATACTGACACATGCATGGCTGGGCTCCTGTTATTAGGATTATATATTGAATCACTGTTTATCAACACTTATAATTATTGTCATTTTCACATTACAACTTTGTGACCGTGAAAGAAAAAAATCACCACTTCTCAGTCAAAAGACCAATCAAAAAAAATAAGACATGTTTGATGAAAAGCTGAGGCACACACACACACACTCAAAAATCCAGATAAGATAGTTCCACACTACTCAGGATGTGTTGTTGCAACAGTAATAACAGTCACAATAATGTGCAAGAACCACAAGGTCCAGGTTAAAGCCATAATTACACTAAGTACTCATAGCACACCTTCATGGTTCCATATAACTCACTTTTTCGATTTATGAGGCTGTTTCTATAAAAGTTGTGTAATTGCAAGCTTCATACTGTTTCTTCTGCCATTCTTTGCCATTATACACATCTTTTACTTTCCTCCTTCAACAGGAGCAGATGCATGCGTTAAAAACCTTTACCAATAAATGCTTACTGAAAAAGTAGCCGCGTAAAAGTGAACAGTCGTCTTGTGAAGAACGTTTTTTTTCTGTGCGCTGACAGCTTCACAACTTTCTCTTTCAAAAAGGTGTGCATGCACAATGTTTTACTGCACTGCTAATGTGCTTTGCCCTCCAATGTTTCTGTCTTTTATGTTTATCACACTGGAATGCGGTCTGTTAGGTAGTATTAAACAATTTAGAAATTCTTACTAGGAAGGGATTCAGGGATGTAGAGTAAAAGCAAATGTGTCTCAAACACATGCACAAACTTGTAAAAGTGAGGCGATTGGCTGAAAATATAACTGAGAAATGTTGGATCCGCCTTCCAGTATTAAGCCTGCTTGATAAAATCCTAGAAGAGTGTTTGTTGTGACGTATCAGTTTTACCACTGTTTTCAAAATGACTACACTTGTAATTTTGTCAGTGTATTTGGTGAAAGGGTTAATAAAACGTTTGCCTTTTCAGTGTTCTTTGTTTTGATAGATTTCTGACTCAGTCATTGGCTGGTTAGTGGAGCCCACCTCCGCTTTTCTTGGAACTATTATCAGAAAAAGATTTTACAGCACTGCCATCTAATGGTCAAAGTTAGAAACACCTTCTGAAGGAGAGATGCATGTTTTCCATGCTTCTGTTATTGACTGCTTGGAATATCCTGAAGTGTGTGTGTGTGTGTGTGTGTTTGTTTGTTTTTAATAGCATTATGTCACCTTTCTACCATCTTTATGATGGATTGAATTGGTTCTCTTTATGTATTTTATTAATTAAAAACAGGCGTTTTTGTGATGTGCTGTGTTTTACTCATCAAGAAGGTTACCAGACACTACAGTCCAACACAGTGTGACTTTGATTCATTGTCGCCTTCAGTGTTTGTGAGTTAATTCCGGCGATAAATGTCAGTGTAGACAAAATGCAGCAGGTTGCTGTTCATCCATAGAGTCTCTGTAGCAACACTGTTGCCAGTTTTACCCATTTATTTAGAGCACGAATTACACGGGCAGCCTGTAACACCCTCTCCTCTCTCCGCCAGTGTTCCTAACTCCTGTCCAGCCAGTCCCCGAGGGGCAGGATCATCAGGGTATCGCTATGGACGCAACGTGACCTCCGACCTCCAGTTAGCAGCTGAATATGCTGCCAAGGCCGTTTCTGAGCAGAGACGGAGTATTGCTGAGCAGAGAGGTGGGGGGAGTGAGCAGCGAGGGGAGTCAGCAGGAGGAGACAGCCCCAAGGTGAGCACCGGGAGCACACACACTTTTCAAAACATGCCTACCTCAAAGGAAACCACGTGCTTTAAATACGGTTTTGAGATGTGTGTTTTCAGTTGTCTTTTTCTCTCTTTTTATTTTTGCCTAGGATGAGTCCAAGCCTCCTTATTCATATGCACAGTTGATCGTCCAGGCCATTTCTTCAGCCCCGGACAAGCAACTGACTCTCAGCGGCATCTACGCCCACATCACCAAACACTACCCCTACTATCGCACTGCAGACAAGGGCTGGCAGGTGAAGACCTGTTTCTTTACTGGTTTTTTGTCTGCTAGAAGATTTGATATTTATATTCTCTTTGAGCTTTAGGTTTCACGGAACACTAAACCTCAGTAAAATATTCTGTTGGTATTATTATTGTTATTAACATGGTTTTTCCACTTTCCTCAGAACTCAATCAGACACAATCTGTCTCTGAACCGCTACTTTGTGAAAGTGGCCCGCTCTCAGGACGAGCCGGGGAAGGGAAGCTTTTGGCGTGTGGATTCGGCCTCAGAGACCAAGCTGGTAGAGCAAGCCTTCAGGAAAAGACGGCAGAGAGGGGTGGCTTGCTTCAGGACTCCATTTGGACCACTATCCTCAAGGTAGGACCTTGGACTAGTCACCTTGTGTACACACACACACACACACACACACACACACACACACACACACACACACACACACACACACACACACACACACACACACACACAAACTGTGACTCTTTTAACCCTCACCCCGTCTGTCTGCTTCTACTCCTGCTCTCATTCGATTGGACAGAACAAAGTAAGTCTGACTTTGAGCCAGCACCGAGGAGCTCTGAATGCTGCTCTCAGCCTGTTTTTCGCTTCTGCTTTGTCTTTCTCTTCCACTTATTCTGTGGCTTCCGTCCTCCAGGAGCGCCCCTGCCTCCCCGACCCACCAGGGACTTCTCTCCCCTCCATCCAGCGGGCTGCAGACTCCTGAATGTCTGAGCAGAGAGGGCTCCCCGATCCCCCACGACCACCACGAGCAGCTGGCGCACAAACTGGCATCAGTACCTGAGTACAGGTATTCTCAGAGCGCCCCAGGTGAGCGCCAGCCACGACTCACAAACACGGAGGAGAGGCTGAAGTCGAAGCCGGTGTAAACCGCGGCTCGATCTCCCCACACAGGATCTCCAGTCAGCGTTCAGCCCGTCATCATGGCCGCTCCCCCTCACCCCACAGTAATGCCCTCGGGCTCCGGGAAAGCCCTCGCTTTGGTTCCTGGCGGCGGCGGCGGCCAAGTCCAGCCCATCCATGTCCTCCAGCACCCCCCTCAGTCCTCCATCACCATGGTGCGCGTGGTGACCAGCGCACCCTCCAACCCCGCCAACGGGTACAGCTCCCCCGCTGTCGGAGGAGCGGAGGGCAGCAGCGAAGTCAGAGGTACAGCCGGGGGAGTCTATTTTAGCAGAGCTGTTTCTGTATGATGCAATTCTTTGTAATGTGAGATGGAAATAAGTTTTGGTGCTCATTTGCAGGCTTGAGTAGTTCATGCTGCTGCAGATTTGTCTTTATCCTCCATATCAGAGCTGTGAGGCATTTATTGCCGTGTTGCTAAGATTTCTCAGACGTTTCTCAAACCTGCTGCAGTTTTTGTCTTGTGTCATTAGAAGTTGCTTCACGTAAGGTACACTCGTGAAGCGTGTGGCGGTGTGTGTCCTGAGAGACTGAAGGACTGCCAGGTCTCGACTACAGCTGCTTAAATTGATAACTTTTGTCTAAAAGGTTTAAGTTTCAAAGTCGGGTTACAGTTTTGAAGAGACACTGTTTTGTGGATCCTCAAATAACTGTTTTGCTTGTGACGGTGGCAAATAACAGCATGAAAAGCTTTTGTGTAGCACAATTCTGAAAGCAGAGAGAACAAGAAGCTCTCATAGTTTTTCATGTTTAACTGTCGAGAGGCGTTTTAAGGGGTGTGTTTTCTCATCATTGCCCCTCATTTCTCCTGGATAAATAACCATTCAAGTTGAGTTTTATTCAGAATGTTGACAGATTTTCATATCGAAATGTAAAATTTGAGAGCTGAGCTGTGCTTGTTGACATGTTAAGCGGGTCGTTGCGATCAGCGCGCCTCACCTCTCAGTCTCGCTGTGCTCTCTCTGCCTGTGTTCCTGTCAGAAGCTCAGCTGAACAGAGAGCGAGTCATCCAGACCGTGGACAGCGCGGTGCAGGGCGTGGACGGACGTAACCTGACCCCAGGTTTACATCAACTCCCTGTTCGGGCCGTTACCCAAAATGGCAAACACACCATTGCTGCTGTTGCCACGGCAACCAGCTTTGCTAACGCATCCGGTAAGATTTTTTTGCCCTTTTGATGTCGTCTCCCGTCAAGCAGAACTCAGGAGCGTTGCCTTGTTGATCCACTCGTGAGCTGAGTGCAGACCATCCTGAATGCTAGATATTGGGGCCCTTGTTAATACAGTCATTATGTAAGCATCTGTTAATGCGATTACCATTCTTAAAATGATTTTTAATGAGAAGCTGTTCAAATTTCTGTATTTTTATGACTGACACTTGAACCTTTTTGTTTTTTCTAACATAATTTTGCTGCAAAACTCAGAAAACTAAAATACTTTTGAATATTACAAACATTACGGCTGACATTATAAATGATGTTTCCTAACCGCAATCCAATATGCATCACCTTGCATCGCAGTTAATTCGAGATCCAGATTTGTTGTGAATGTTTGTCACAGGTGTGGCACTTTTTGTTTGTTTTTGGGGTTTTTTCTTCCTCCTTTTGTGTCTCTGGCTCTCGCCTGTTTCCACTATTTATGAAGTAATATTGAATTAATTAAGTGAAATGTGATCTGCTGTCAACAACGAGCGGATTCGCTGTGCAGTTTGTGTGGGAACGTCCCGTCCGCCTCGATCTTCTCTCTGTAGATTGCTGCTGCTTCTGTCACAGACCTGCTGCTGTCTGCAGAGCGCGGCAGCCGAACATTTCTGTGATGGGTTTGAAATGGGCTGAGTTGTTTGTGGTGGAAACGTGAACATTGCCACTGTCTTGCTACAACTTCAGTACATGCACACGTGATAATCCGTATCAGAGCATCTCCCAAATAAGAGCATTTTTCTCCTTGAACTTGATCATTTGGGGACAGCCCATGTTAAGAAGTGTGTGTGTTCTCCTCTCCTGTGCAGGTCTCAGCAGCCCCCTGCAGATCTTGGCCGCTCAGGCCTCCAGCTCCCCTCCAGTGCTGGTCAGCAGGCAGCCCAGTGCAGAAGCTCCAGCCGTGCAGGCAGGAGAGCCTCAGGCCAAGCGGCCAAAGATGGAGGACGGCGGGGTGACTGATTCGGCTCAGCATCAAGTCCTGCCCACGCAGCAGCAGCAGCCTGTCATTGTTGCCATGACAACACAAACCCATGACCCCAGACAGTAAAACCCAGGGCTTCCTGGCAGGTACCTGATGGACAGCCTCTGTATCATCTCCATAACGCTTCGCCTTCTATATTCATTTGAAATGACTGCAGCGGCGTGCGAGGCAGCCTCTCACAAGGGAATTCAACTGTAAAGAACACACGCTTTGGTTAAAGTTAGATAAAAACTTCAAAATCTTCTTTTCCGAAAAGGCAAATGAACTTAAAGGAGTCTTTTCTGTCCC
The DNA here is from genome assembly GCF_902148845.1 of Salarias fasciatus. Classification (NCBI taxonomy): domain Eukaryota; kingdom Metazoa; phylum Chordata; class Actinopteri; order Blenniiformes; family Blenniidae; genus Salarias; species Salarias fasciatus. The sequence goes on along the minus strand of NC_043750.1, from coordinate 24,867,642 downwards.
GACTTAATCTGTCGTCATTCACAGACCAACACGGATCTCGTTCTTATTATGCACATTAATATGATTTCAGCTCGACCTCTGCCGTGTGGATGCTCAGTAATAACTCGGATCCGGCGTTCCGTGCTGTTGACGGGTAACGTCCATCACTGTTTATCAGTCTCAGGCCAAAGAACTTTCCTCCAGCACGCATCCGATCCCGGTCGCTGCCTGATTCAAAAATCCAACAGTGTGTGTTCAGAGACGCGAAGCTGTTGGTATGTGGTGCAGTTTCAGAGAGGCCGCTGTGGCTGGATCTGCATTCCCTCGGACCGGGTGTAATGCGACCCGCGAGACTGTTGAGAATATGATTGTACTCTTCATTAAGCTGTCAGGTGAGGCAGAAGACCTTAAGGAGGTTGTCTCAGGAGAAGAAAAGACCGACGTTAACACTGAGGCTGAATGCGAGACGTCTCTTCTTCTTGGCAAAGCACAAAAAAGAAAATGTTCTTTTTCTGTGAGGAAATCCAGGGACGATGAACCAGCAGTTTGCAGTTCTGGCTGGCTTCATTCAGCTCAGTGTGGTTTCTAAACAGATCTGGCTGATTGGAGGACAGACGAGGGCGAAAAAAAGAGGCAACTATTTGGAGTTGATTGAAGTGGAGCTAACCTAATGTAGACAAACTGATTGTTTTAATTTTGTTTTCTTGTTTCAGTAGTGGTAAATGGACGGATGAAACAAGCCTGTGCGTGCAGTTTTGTTTGTATTCGCACAGAAAGAGAAAAGCATTATTGGTAATAATCCTTAAAGCCTTAAATATTTCTACCATATTTTTTGTTTGTCGTTTTATTTTAACCTTTAGGCGGCTTCACCATTTTAGATTAACATAGCGCTTTAACAGCATGCGATCGGCAACACTACAGCGGTGACACTTCAGTCGAACTATATCAGTCTTTCTATTCAGGGGAAGGGCGGGACCAACACACGACCACACAATCTCTCCTGCTCTCTTCATTTCCTTTCACTCTACGGTACCTTCAATATCCTCTCTCTTTCGCTCTTCTCGGTTTTCCACTGTTTTACTTCCATATTTCCCTTAAATTCCTTTAGCTCTTTTTCTTTTTTTTGTTTCTTCCTCTCGCTCTCCCTCTCCTCATCCTAACCGAGTTGTCTTTGCCGTCTCCTCCGAGGCACAGAGCTGCTGGCACGTCCTGTCACAGACGCCGCCTTAATTAGATCTCCTTTAGCACTTTTCTCCCCAGCTCTGCCTTTAGCTTTTCCTCCCTTTTTTTCTTCTTCTTGTTGTTTTAGTTTTTTTTTAAAGCTAGCATTCAGGCACACAAAATTCTGTGATTGTTGTTGCACATTATAAAAAAACAAAAAGAAAACAAGTTTAAAAAAAAATGCGTAATGATTGTATGCTGCTCTTTCTGCTAAATGACAAAGCTATTTAGAAGGTATTTTTTCCTATTTTGGCAAAAAAAGAAAAAAATATTTTGCTATATGTACAAACAGCTGTCATCAATACATAAAACATTCTGGAAATAGAAAATAGAGAAGTATATGTATTTTTAAATGTTTTTGTGATTTGTTAAAATGTGTAGCACAAATTAAAATTCCTCATTGACATAAATTGTCTTTGATTTCTCCTGTGTTGATTACAAGGATTTTCTTTTCAGTGGTTTTCAAACCGTTCGGCCAGCATTCCCCTTCAGGGCGCCTGAGAGCCCAGTTCTTCTTCTGATCCTGAAAAATCTGGGTACCATCAAGAAATGAGACCGGAAGTATAACGGTTATTTTCTGAAAACCGTTTTATTGCTGAATATGTTAGTGATGAACTAAAAGTGTAAAATCAGCTTCAGTTTATAAATGTGACCAATCAAATTTCAGATTTGAAGTTTAACTTGCACAAGACAAATGGCTCTCAGCAACCAGTTAACTATTTTGTGAAAATGAATAGGAAATCAGGTTTTCAACAATGAGCTATCTGCTGTGAGAAAACATACATGACAACAGGTGAACCAGACACTTTCACACTTATGGCCAATTGAGCAGAAACAAATAGCCTCACATGCAGGATTTTGCGAGGTGGCAAAGGGAGAAACTGACAAACTCCACACAGAAAGCACCTAAACTCAGATGAGGCGAGAACGCTCTCTGTCCATGTTTCTGTTGAGAAACCAACGTGAAGTGTTCAACAGTCTTTAAACCAACGTTTGTCACAGTATAAATAACGACATGCAAGAAATCTGTGTCGTACAAACCTCAAAACGCACCAAAGTCGAATGCTATTGCAGACGAACAGATAAGAATATTGGGAGTGAAACTGATCCGGTGCAGATAAAACAGTTGCTAATTGAAAATTTAGATCCACGTAATCACAACCACCCAAACCTGCGTTGTAATAGATGTGCTCCTTTAGTGAGTCATTAGGTTGACTACTGAATTTGCAGCAGCATGTTTATGCGTCATACTTGATTGATTGTTGTGACAGGTGTGTAAAAATCAGTCAACTTGCTGAGGAAGCAGCGACAGCAGCGCATGTATACAGGAGCTGACCACTCTTGGGTTTCTGAAAACCTGCATGCTGGTTCTTTCCAGCAGGAATTAGCAGACAGGTTTGTGATATGATTAACCTTTTTTGACTTTATATATTCAGCCTAAAGCCCCTCTCAGGTAAAGTGAAAATATGTCCTTAGCTGTGGGATTTCACATCCATCCCTGAGCACCATAATTCAGCTGTTTTGGGTGGCACAGCCATTCCCCGACATGAAGAATTTCAACGTGTCACGTGATGTAATGAAACCTAATTGTTTATTATTGCAGCATCTTCAATGGAGCTGGCGATTTCAGACATGCCATCACAGGACAGTGTCCCTCAGGAGCTTGAATCGATAACTGTCTATTGATCATCATCTAAACAGGAAGGAAGAAGTTGCTATTGTTGTAATTACAATCTTGTCCAGCAGGTGGCGGTGGTGCAAACTTTCTACAGAAGAAGAAAGAAAGAGGAAGTTGATATATAGACCATTGACTGTTTATAAAGAGGTGTAGACATAGATGTTTGTTGTCAGAGATATGTAGCTATATCATGTAGCGGATGTAGGCAGCCAGGCCACGCTGTTCCACGAACCTCCTCGTCACCCACTGCTTCCAATTCCAGACTGACTGACGACACTCAGTCCACAAGTCCATGATGAAATATTTCAATAATACCTTTAACAGATAAAACTTTACTTTCACACTCTCCTCCCCTCTGCGACGCGCCGGCCATCGTCGAGTTTGAGTGGTTTTATAAATCGAATTATTTCTGGGCTTACACACACTTTCCGTATGGATCCTGCACAATGTTATATAAATACTGGTTCTTAACTGCCAGTTGCTCCCAATAATATAAAAAGCTCCCACATGTTGATAACAAAGATTGAACACCAAGCCAACAAGTCCTTACTGCATTCAATAGTCTCCATGTTTTGGATGGAATGAGAACAAATCTCTTTTTTTTGTTTGTTTGTTTTTTTTTTTTAGAATCAATCGATTAGATTTCTGAGTAGACGATACAAGATTTAAGCATAACTGTGCTGGACACCATCCTAGATTCAACAGAAGATGCATTTCAATTCCAGGTGTTAAGTGAGCCTTGAAGAAGTTTTTATTATTATTTCAACTGACTGATCATAACAGTTCATTAAAAAAAAAAAAATGAAAAAGGTTTGATGAATCTGTCCACTGTGGCTGTAGAAACCAGTTCCAATTATTAACATTTTTTCTTTGTGCTCGTTGATGAACATTCAAGTAAAATCTTTATCATTCTGTCTGTTTACATCAAAAACACTACTTCATGAGAACCTGGGTGCATTTACAGAGATGAGATATTAAGAGGTGCGAGAAGACACCTGCAGCTTGGAAGCAAAAAAAACTGACAATACAGAAAAACTGGTCAAATATGAACAACCGGCACTGCCACGGGTGGTGTAAGGGATCGTCGGTGTGGAATCAGAACACATGAATGCTGTAATGTGCACTTTGAGGAACATTTAAATACTACAATGGGAACTTTTACTTATTTTTTGTCTGAAATCTGGATGAAAGAATCCAGAGCAGGGGTGTGAAAAGTGAGGGCGAGAAGTTGGCGATTTTAACAATCTGAGAGTGGCCATAAGAAAATGTATAGTGTTGTCTGTTCCAAGTATTCAAGAATAACTTTAACTGGGATAATCATGGCCTCCGATTGCTGGGAAATGTGTGATTACAAGAAATATTCTAACAAATGTAAAAAAAAAAAAAAAATTGTTTTGTTATTCCCAAAAATTCCTTTTGTAACAAATTTCAATTATGTAAATGTTTCCCTTTGAAATAAATGAAAGTAAAATTAACTTTTCCATTTTTTATAATGTTCTTCAAGATGAACCTGGACTTCTTTTTTTCTATAAAGAATGTAACTGTTCCCCTGTTGAAACTGTTTTCATTCAGACTTCACTTTCTCCACATAGAGAGAGAGAAAAAAAAGAGTCAATTTTAGTTGAGCCGGGCCAGTAACACAACAGCATAAAAACATGGAAACTCCAAATTGGTGTTTGTTTTTGTGCAAAAAAGTACAAGTACATACTTTTGATCTACTACGTCACTACTAGCTTTCTCTGCTGGTTTCTGATCTCTCTCAGGGGTGTCAGTGTGTCCTGATATTGCGTTACTGCAGCTATTCCCACTGAAGTGGTGCAAAGTAAGGAACGGAAGGAATTACATTTTATCTGAAAGTTGCAGTTAATGGTCTTTTCATGGGAATTCAGGTGTACTGTACATTTGACATCGTGCCTCAACTGATTGTTTCTGATCTGGTACACCACTGGTGACTACATACCAAAACGTTTTTTTTGTGTAAAAGATGCATTTCTTCACTGCACAAGTCGTACATTCCTGCTTATAGAACTGAAAAAAGTACATCGTTTAGAAAAACAAATAAACAAACTTTCTCTCATTTCAGAAAACACTGATTACTTTTGTCTTTCCCATCAGTTTTGGTGTTTGCTGACTGAACACATCAGGAAGCAAACACGACAGAGGAACCCCAATGCAATTTCTTTTTGAAAGCCCAACAATATGTAACAATGTGAAATATTTACAATCAGCTATTTACAGAGCGTTTCACACACAGCAGAACTGTGCATGTGAAACTCAGCTCCTCCACTGAGAGTACAAAGCTTTTTTTTTTCTCCCCCCCAGTGGAGTTAGGGGTCCCGTGGGACAGCTTGGCTGTATGTATAGAAACACTTGAGCTTGCGCCTCTGTTGTTATGTCCACTCTCCAGTGCAAAGATCTTCAATCATTCATTCACAAAGTTTTGGTGTGTGGAGCAGACGGACGCAGGGCTTTGGAAGTTGCTAGCAAACAGGTTTAGAAAACAATTCGGTGTAAAAGTAGCGGAGCGAGACATTTTCAGTCGGTCCTCGGCTGTCTCAGTGTTTGGTAGTGATGTCCTCAAGCTATTTACATCTGCAAGGAACTATAGAAATGACTCTGAAATACGGGTGGAAAAGGTCAGGCATGCTCCAAAGGTGAAGACAGTCCACTGTGCTTTAAACCACATCAGACTGCTGGCTGCAAAGATCAAGCCCACCTCCAATGCTTGGTAATTAGGTGACTTCCCTCATTGTGGCTTCCTCTGGGTCTCAGATTCTGGCTGTTTCACAAAATTAGACAAGAGTCCACCGGAGGGAATCGGGTCTGGCAGCTGGGGGTAAGAGTCATGTAGCATTATCTCCAGTTTGATTGGCTTTGTGCTGACGCTTGGTTTCACATTCATGTGTTCTGAGTTCTTATGGGTAGGTTTGCATGTGTGTTCCTAGATTATCGGCGCACACAACTGTCCTTCATCGTCTCCCCTCTCCAGTGCTGCTTGGCGTGTTGTGCGTGCCGTCGCTGGGCAGCTGGGCGGGTCAGCAGGAGGAGGCACTGATCTTCTCGGAGACCTCGGGGTCTGACTTGGCCACGAGGAATCGCAGCCGACCTCCTCCCAGACGAATCAGATCCACAGCGCTGCGCGGGGGGAAGTGGACGGAGAAAGACAGAGTCCAGTTACATGAAGCTCAGCAGAGACAGAGCCAGGATACGGGGCATCACTGTCTGGCCTTCAACCAATCAATCGCAGAGATCAATTGGCTTAAGAGGCTGACAGTGAGGAGCAGGGAGGCGGGGGTTAACGTTGTCGGAAGACCTCTCACACACTTATCAATGTCGATATCACCCATGAGTATCATTCATCTCAGAGTGTAAGCATACCTCTGGTAGTCGGCTCCGATCAGGCTGGTCCCGTTCACAGCCAGGATGCGGTCTCCGATCCTCAGCCTGCCGTCGGAAGCAGCCGGACCGTCAGGAATCAGAGTCCGGATGTAAATACCGGGAGCGTTAAGAGGAGTGTGCTGCAGGAGGGAGGACACATCACTTTGTGCTGCAGTCATGAGAATAAACAGTGAAACCATCACCTCCATGGAGCAAAAAGTCACATGGACTTCTATTATAAAATATAAAATAAAAGTTAAAATTGGTGAACCTAACCCAACTGATTTCACCCTCGGCTGAGACGTGGTTCAGATGAGCAGTAAAATATGTGTTTGTGTACGACGAACGACCGTTTTTACTCACCAGGCCGTCTATGAGTCCCATGCCCAGTCCATAGGGTCCTTTGTCCAGTTCCACTACAAACACCACACACAAGTCATCAGGAAGGGAAGGAACGCCAGAGGAGGACACAGGGAAAGGAAACTCACACCCACTAATACACCCTGCAGAGGACACGGACACCCAAAAGCACAGAAGACACAGACACACACACACACACACACACACACACACACAAAAACACACACAGGGTCTTGCTATGGGGTTGGACAAACAACTGAAGTGTTGTACACATGAAACAAACACAAACTGAGGCACAAGCTCGAGCAGCGAATGCAGAGCCTAAGTAACACACACAGGATTCAGACAGGAGTCTGCAGAGGTCAAACTGTACTGACTGATGGAGAAATACTGCTGTGCACAGCTAATCAACAGGCTTCAAGCTGTTGAAGCAACTCTGCTGTTAATGTGATGGAATTGTCCTCTCGTACTTTAATAATTCATTACGAACACATGAAATATATTTTTATATCTGCATTCTGTATGTTGTCTTGCTACTACTCTCAAACTGCTACAACCAAGTTACACTGGAAACATCTATTACTTTGTTGCATTTAATAGAGTTGAAAATGCTACAGTGTAACACAGAGCAGCTGAACTGATATTGTATATCAGTAGTTGATGTTGTTGTTAAATGTTGGTCTCAGATCACAAAGTAAAGCACCACAGATCATTGCTCTAATAGTCTCAACCACTACAAGCACACACAGCTGAGGTGTTTCCATTTTGAGGTGCAGTCTAGGTGAGGTTTGCTTGTTTTTCCTGTGTTGGTTTTCTCAAGATGATCAGGCTTCCTCACACAATTCAAAGCCTTGCTTGTTTAGTAAATTATAATCCCTAAATTTGCTGTGAATGGATGATTGTGTGGTTTTCTTTGCGAGCTCTTCAATAGACTTTTAACCTCTCCTTGGTGAATTTGAATTGCTGTTTTTAGCACAAGGCTGACTGTGACCCTGACTTCGACGAAGCAGGTATAAACGAGAGGTGAGTCGTCAGTGGGCTTCACAGCTTTTCACAGGCCTTTAATTACTATTTTAACTGAACTCATCCCCCTTTGGGTATTTTGTTTTCTCCACCTTGTGTAACTGAATAAAAAGATGGATGAGATGGCAGTCTCCAAAACTAAAGCATCTTTATCGCCCCCTTGTGGATGGTTGCCGCATCATCACAAATGGATAAAACAGCCACAACTCAGCTGAGGAAGGTTCTTTGTTCATATTTTTGGCTACTATTTCTGGCTTCACCAGAGCAGGACGCCATCTCTCGTACTGCCTTTATTTTTAGAAGTAGACACACCTCGTCCGTCTTTTTATAAAGTGTGTGATGTGTAATGACTTCGCCTACCCTCAAGCCCGTTGGTGATTAGTCCATTGGCTTTTTTACATTCTGCCACAGTTCTGCTGGTGCATCCGTTACTCTGAATGATGGTACCGATGGCTGGGCCGGGCCCCCCTCCTCCACCCCCCTCTGGGTAGAGCGGGGTGTTGGGAGGGGTCAGGAGGCAGGATGGGTCGGGATTCGCCGGTCGAGGGTGGTGGATGGTGCCGTTCCTTCTGAGGCTGTGCGTGTGGGACTGGCCCGAGGGTCTGTCACGTCCTCTTTCCTCTCCCATCTCCGCTATCACCTCGTCTCCGGGACCCCCGGAACGGGGACTGCTGTGGGCCGGAGGCAGCAGCTCCCTCTGTGTGACGACACAGAGACAAAAGAGTTCAGCGTGAGAGCTAAAGGGAGCAAATGGGACATTTCTTCTTTCACACTCAGTGACACAGAATCCCTGTGCGAGTGCTTCAGTTGTCTACAGCCTGAATGTGTTACTGGTGAACAGACACATTTTCTGTTTGACACATTTGTGAATGTGTGCATGTTTCTGTGTGCTCGTGCATGTGTACATATGAGGGTGCTGTAACTCTGAGGATTATGGTCTAGTCAGCCGTTCCCACTAATTAGACAGCCTGAAGACTAATCAGATTAACCATGATTTAACCATGTCTAGGTTTCTGTGAGTGTGTATCTGTGTGTGTGTGTGTGTGTGTGTGTGTGTGTGTGTGTGTGTGTGTGTGTGTGTGTGTACGGGTTGGCTGGAGTAGAGGGGTTTTGTCTTTCATTTGTGGGATTATGAGGAACTCCTCAACAGCCACAGCTGCTGGGGCACATGGCCTGGGATTATTCTAAGGTGTGTGTATTTGACAGTATGTGTGTGTGTATGTGTGTGTCTTCCTGACCTGAACGTCCGGCCAGTCGGCCGTGTTGGTACCGTTGGAGTGTGTGTGCACACTGGGAGCACTGTTGTGTGCCTGTGCCTTGGTGCGCAGCCCCCACAGGTAGTGTCGGATGTACAGCAGCTGCCGGTAGATGCTGTCCTCCACGCACTCGCTGTCCAGGTCCACTCTGAAGCCGGCGCTGGGCAGCACGATGGGAGGGTGGTTCTCGAAGCTCTCCAGGAGGTCCACTAATGACATACATGAACTGATGTTAGTGCATGCACAACACACACACACACACACACACACACACACACACACACACACACACACACACACACACACACCTGACAATGTAAAACCTTTCTCAGTCTAAAAAGAAAAAAGTTCATGTGAAAAGCTATCATGTTCTAGTTTAATGACAGTTTAAACAGTGAAGGTGGTCAACAAAAGCATCGAGATTCAGACACTGAAAGTTTCTTATGTTCCCAAAACTACAAAGCTGATAATTCTTCTCAAGTGTAGCAATCACAAAACCATAAAAAAAAGCATACATGTACCTGTCCTGTATATATATGCCTCATCCTCACTGCTGGGCTGCCACAGTGGGACCGGGCCGATCTCAGCTGTGAGCTGGTACTGAGTCAGAATCCTGTGGAGCTGGACCGGTTTCAGAGCTGGGTGCTCACTGGACAATGCTCTCCAGCCCATCTGCAGGCAAGGAGTAAAGAGAAATCAGAAGCTGTGGCAGAGACTGAGGGGGTGAAGGAGACTGACATGCAGTCAGAAGTTCCCATTCATCAGTGTGGAACAGAACATTAGCCAACAAGATGAATGGTGTCACTTTAGTTCTGACAAACGTGTTTATCATACTATATATAACAAAGTTTGCATTTCATAGCCCGGTGGTTTTCAAAGTGAAAAAACAAATCTGTAATTCAAAGGAAAACCTTTTTTTTTATTGATTCATAATGAGAAGAAATCAAGATGAATAGGAACAGATGGAACATAAAGCTATTTATGGTTTCAGAAATTAATTTATTGTAAATGTAACCGTGATGAGTAAAAAGAATGAAAGACGCTTCAATTCCAATGGTGGCAGATCATTCACATAGACTTATCACTTGTTTTTGCAACCCAACAGCATTTAATAATAAAACTCACGTAGGGTGAAAAAAGACATCATTCAAACTAAAAAGTTGAACAAAAAAAATTGCAGTATGGGAAGCATTGTCAAAGTAAAACACATTATAAGTGTGTGTGTTTGTTACCTGTGTGAGCTGCTGTGGTGGTGTGGCCAGTATAGACACAGTGCTGTTGAGCTTGGTGAAGAATTTATCACCAAGATGTCCCAGACCAGACCTGCTCACCCACTCCATCACCATCCGCAAACACGTCTGAATCTGCAGCACCTTGGAGCGCTGGAACCAGCCTCGAGATGGACCTACACACACACACACACACACACACACACACACACACACACACACACACACACACACACACACACACACACACACACACACACACACACACACACACACACACACACACACACACACACACACACACAGAGGGGGTTTTCACTTCTTGAGAAACACATCAGCTGATATATATATATATATATATATATATATATATACATACATGTAAAATGCAAATTAATACTGATCGTGTACTCCTGAGTGTGTGCGTGTGCGTGTGCGTGCGCACACTGTATGGCAACACAGACATTAATTTTTAATTAAGTTGTGATTGAAGTCAGTGAAACAATAGCAACAGCCAGCCACCGCCTGCTTCTTGCAGAATACAAATGTGCTGCTGCAGGAGGCTCAGCTGACCGCAGTCGTGCTGCACACCGCCTGTCTTTCTCTACATTGCAGAATATAACTGGAAGGGAGTTTTGTGATAACTTACGAAGGTGATGATGCTATATGTGATAACTCTTCCACTTGTGTGTTACATCTCTTTGTTAGTAATTCTGTTCCTCACTGTGTTTTCTGACACCTTTTGATGAGAACCAGGATTAACTTTCACAGCAGTTTCTCTGTGTGCAATGCGTCTGAATTTACAAATGAATATTATCTTTTGTGTTAGTATAAAATGAGACTTTGCGCACCTCTACATGTGCATTTCCTTTCCTTGGACCAGTTTTGAACAGCAAATATGCTTGCCTTTTTATCTGCTTCTAACACATCAACTTTGAGATAAACATGTTCATGTAAAATCTGATGAATCCCACACATCATCAATTAAAAGACTGTGGGTGTTATTCACCTCACCTGCCACTGGTCATAATGTTCTGGTCAATGTACATTTCATTTATGCATCCATTTTAGCCTCAATAATGCATGGTCAAACTTCGGTAATATGATATCTGTCAGGTTAAGGCCACACAGATAATTGTTGTAATCTGGTTTATTCAGTTCCCACCAAGCGGAAGAAGGAAAAAAATAGCACAAAATAAATAATAATCAGTTTTGTATCACTAAAACTAAATTTTATTCTCAACTTGACTCCTACTGTAATTTTTGGACTTATCTTTTGTTTCTACAATAACTATTGATACCGAAAAAAGGAATACACAATCATAATTACTGGGTTCTCATTGATCAGCTTCTCCACATTATTTGCTGGTAAATGTTCTGAACCAAGGACCTAATTTTCCCTGACATCATTCACAAATAGAAACAACAAATAAACCTCATCAACCAACTCCAATCAGCACATGTTATGCATGATAATTTATACTGCTTAGTGCCTTGAATCACTTTCTCCATACCAAAAACAAAAAAATGTTTGAGTTCCAGTGTTGAGCTGAATGTGTCTGCAAAAATGTCTTCCTCTGCAAGTCAGGCAATGCTGGGGCACGTCATTCAAACAATGAACTCACAGCATTATCTACAAACTGCACACAAGCAGAACCCCTTCAAATATTCTGCCATATGTTTAGGATGTGAGTGCGCGCACACACACACACGCCCTCCCTTCTGTAATAGGCTTATGTCTAGGCATACCGTAATCTATGTGTGAGGCATCAGGAACAGACGAGACATCATTTAACCTCTTGGCAAAGGTGTCATAGTGATACAAAGGGGCTGCGTTAGAAACACAGAAGTGCTTTTAAATAAAGGGAAGCCGTCGCGCGCCCTCGATCAAACGTCCTTCACAACAAAGAGTGTTGTGTTCCAATGTGTTTGTGGGGTGCGGGACGTCAGGGCACACAACCGTAAAGTGTCTCCACCACTCTACATCCCATAATCTTGAGCGTGTGTGTGTCCAAAATCTGTTTGCAACAATGTGTGTGTGAGTGCGTGTGTGCGATCTCTGTAATGTGTCACTGAATGTCAGTGAGTTAACGACTCTGTATCGGTGTGGGTGTGTGAGTGTGATGCAGAGCGCCTAGTGCAGACGTCAGCGTTACCTGCTACAAACTCACTTCACTGTTACCATGGACACCACCAATGGAGAAATATCAATGAGCAACCAAAAAAAAAAACAGGTGAAGGAGAGAGAGAGAGAGAGAGAGAGAGAGAGACAGACAGACAGACAGACAGACAGACAGACAGACAGACAGACAGAGGGAGACACTATGTCGAGACGAGAGAGGGAGAATTGAGGTGGGGGACGGAGTAGCCCCTTCGCATGAATATAAAAGTATTTCTCCTTCTCCCTTTGCCAGACATGTGATCTCTCCTGTCTGCAGCAGCTAATGAAGACATATGGTTGGTGTGTGTGTGTGTGTGTGTGTGTGTGTGTGTGTGTGTGTGTGTGTGTGTGTGTGTGTGTGTGTGTGTGTGTGTGTGTGTGTGTGTGTGCGTATAGCTGAACTGAGGGTGTGGTGAGGTGGATGGACATGTAGATAACGCCGGAGCTAAATGACCATTTTCTGTATTTAGACAAGGTAAATGACTTTTAGCAAGGTCATCATAACAATTGGCCTTACAGCCCTTCACCCTTCAGTTTGCCCCTCTCTTTCTCTACCTTCTCTTGCTCTTCTCCACCCAATCCCACCTCTACTCTTCTTTGTCTCATCCCCCGATGACCAGATGGAAAGGAGGAAAGCAAGAAGGAGGAGGAGGAGGAGGAGGAGGAGGAGGGGGAGGAGGAGGAGGAGGAGGAGGAGGGGGAAACAATGCAGATAGGAGAAGGGCATTGAGGACAAATCTGGGTTAGTCCCTGTCAAATTGCTGACAAGGACACAAGGACACAGGCTCCCACTCACTGTCTCTCTCATACAACTGTGCAATCCCCGCCGGGAGGCCTAATGGAAGTGAGTCTGTGAGCGTGCATGATTTTTGCCCTACCTTTGTCCATGAGCTGGTTAAAAAGTGACACGTTGGAGAAGAAGAAGAGGTAGGCAAACATCTGAGCCTGTATCTCTGGGTGAACCTGGTAGCCCTGCAAGAGCTCCTGTGCAGTCTGAAAAACCTGCGAGCAAGGAAATACATGTGAATTGACACCTGTACATGTAATCTTGACATCTTTTCTAATTAAGCTCCATAAGGTTTAAATTGTGGGAAATACATCCATCTGTCATCTAAACCACTATACACTCAGGCTCATGGGCATTAGGTACATCACAGACAAACAGAGAGACACACAATGTTCAATCACAATGTTTTTACAGTATAGGAAAAGCAATACAGAGAGAAAATCCCACACATGCACAGGGAGAACGCTCAAACTCCACACAGGAACGCATCCCGGATTTAAACTAGAAATATCCTTAGAGCGAGGTGAGAGTTTCAAACTACAACACCGTGTGAAAATGAGAACAGACCCTAATAGAAAATCCATCAGAAACAAAATTATTCTAATATTAGAAATTGAATGTGATATATTCCTCTTTAAATTTCCATGACGGGTTGCAGCCTGTTGCCACATCCACATTTCAGTAACAGCATTGTTACAATATCTGACCTACAAGACGATTCGATGTGCGTTTTAAAGATGACACACTATCTATCCCAAAAGTTTAACGTGGTTTGAAGAATTCTGGAAAACATGATTGCCCAGCACAAAACCTAATATCACACACAGGCTTACCTGCAGGACCCTCCGAATTGGCTCAGGAAACCCGACACCGCCTTTCCAGCATGGCTCAGAGGTGTCGACCGGGAATGGATTACAGTCCAACAAACCCGGTAACACAACATAAAGCGCCTAGACGGACACACACACACACAAACAGACATGTTATGTTTCTATCACACATTCAATCACCGAGAGCAGCTAATGAAAAAGTGGCCATACAGGAATATTATATACATTCCTGCTACATTGATGGGCCCAACTTCACCTACTTCATTTTCCTTGTCAACACAGACACACACACCTAAACATGTGTGAAAGAAATGCGATCTAAAAATCACAGAATAACGCAACCCGTTCTCGTTATTACCTCCTGTGGCTTTGTGTAAAGTTGTGTGTCGGTGTGTGTGTGGGTTTACATGTGGAACAACTGAATCAGGCCTTTAGTGTCAACGGCAGTCTATTATCATTCATCCACTCGGTTTAAAAACAGGACAAAACATCGTCCTGCTCATTAGGAGGATGGTCCTGATGGCACAGTGACAGATTACCTTGGTGATATAGTAGACACATTGCTGGAAAGTGTACATGATGACTTCTTCCAAGATTGTCATAGCCTCCTCATTGGCTGATATAGTCGCCGATAGCAACGACTCTTTTGACCCTACAGAGAGAGAGAGAGAGAGAGAGAGAGACAGAGAGAGAGAGACAGAGAAAGAGAGAGAGAGGCACATTTAATGGACGCAGACTGAGAGGGAAAGTGAGGGTTGTAGCTGTGTCAGTATTCACTGTACGTCACTGTGGGTAATGTAATTAAGACTCTGTGCATGTGCGTGTGTGTTTGTGCGTACCTTGCATAGTCTCTATGCTGTGTGTGTATGCTGGTGCTCTTTGTTGTATGAAGTAGAGGATCTCGATGGAGTTGGACATCCAGAAGAAGATGGTCTGCAGATCTGGGACCAGGTCTGAGATGTTGAGCAGAGATAGGGACGCTGGATCTTGGCTACATGGATATCAACACAAACACAAACACAAACACAGGAAAAAAATGGGTTAAACCGACACAAGGAAGTCCAGTGCCCATACATGAGGACCTATGCTTTCTTCCTTCTTAACACAAGTTGGAAAGTGATACTCACTGCTGAGCTTGCTTCTGAGCCAGCTCCTTTGTCCTTTCCTGCAAGATACACACACACAGACACACACACATACACAGTCACACACACACACACGTAGCAATTAAGTGCTCATTAAACTTTTAGAATACGCGTAGGAGAGCCACACTTCACGGCCCTATTGCTAACCTGCAGAATGAAATACCACTATCATGTTCACAAAACCGAGCGAACTCACAGTGCAGCAGGTTGATAATTACCCAACGCTCCACTCAGCTGAATATAAAAAGGCCCCTAGAGATGGAAGAATCCCACCTTCCTTTCAGCAAAGACCAATAACTTGAGTGAAGAAATTACAATTCAGTGCTGCTGAGGGTGTTTAAACCAAAAACCTTCCACTTCACTGCAAAAACAAAACAAACAAAAGCAACAGAACTATTAATTTTTAAACACACTAAAGTAGCTGGTAGTAAATATAGCTACACTGGACTATTCAGTGCACCAGGTATCAAACTAATTGTGATTTTCCTGAAATCCATGGCATGATAGAGCATCCCAAAGCTGCTTTATTCACTCAATCATCAAAGTTGTTGACATAACTCTATTATAATTGAGACCAACATCTAAGTCTCTCAAAGATTGCTACCAAAGAAAGCTACCATCAAGACAGCAAGGTCATTATTTAGTTAAAAGAGATTATGTCGGCCAAGCAGGAGTGAAATACAGTCCAACCCATGTGATACGCCAGCCTGTTTAACCATTCACCTGACCTGGCCTGGCTGATCGGTTTCTCTCCACATGAGATCATCTTAAGCAGAGAGCAGAGTACACAGAGACACTGACCCACGCGATGGTCTGGATCCGTCGAACAATCTTGAGTAGCAGCTTTCCGAAACTCCCCGGCGGGAAGGCTGAGGCAGAGTGTTGTATGCACAGACACAGCAGGTAGGCAGGTGTCAGCTTGTGGTCGTCACCTGAGCAAAGGAGACAGGTGTGGAGCATCCGCTCATGAAAACTGCTAATGCGCTTTTAATGCTGTCCACCGAGGCTTGCAGATCACGGCAAGTGAAAACAGACGGGTTTGAGAGGATTCGCTTTACCACCAAAAGAATACTAAAAGAAAACCTGGAAATGTGGTCTGGTTCTCAGAAATTGAAAGTACATTTTCAGGTTTAAGAAGCAGAAATATAATGATCTAAAAAAGGAAACTGATCACTGCTCAAGCCAAACAAATGAGATTCCATTTATGCTACATTAAATCAGCTGATACATCTCTTATACCGGTTAGTGTGCACCACTGTATTTTAGTACTTTAGTAATGAAATGCTTTTCTCAGGGATCCTTTAGAATAAGACTGTCAGTTCATGTCAGGAGAGACACAGCTGGAGAAATTATATCTTTCTACTGTAATTATACTGTGACTCCCCCATTGATCCTGTTCCTCTGCCTCAATATGTTGAGTCCACCATGAAAAACTCAAACATTCAGCTTGACAATCACAACACTAAGCTTTTGTAATTTGAGGCAGGTATCTAAAATAAAGCAAGTTCTTGATTTGCAGCACTTTGAGGCAGTAGCTTATGCTTTAGTCGCTGAGCTGTTTTACTACAAAGCACTTCATGTTGGGGTCAGTGGGTCCTATCTCTCACCTTCAGTTGGTCAAAAATGCTGCTGCACGTCTTTTTACTGGAAAACATAAATATGAGCACTTTTGAATTGTTTCAGCCTCACTTCACCCAGTTCATTTTAAAATCCATTCTAAAATCCTGCTATTGGCTTTTAAATTGCTCCTTGGTTTTGTCCCACCACACCTTTCTGAACTGTTCTTGACTCCAGACTATAGAACAATTTCCCATTGTACTTCAGAGCGGCTTCCTCCTTATCTCTTTAAATCCAAATTTAAAACCTTCCTCTTCTCCTTGGCTTTTACTACCATGCTGGTATTACTGTGTGAGCTTATTTTATGTATTGTTTGTACTTATTTTAAATCTCTATTGTATCTATTTTTTTGTATTTTTAAGGTTGTTATTGTGTTATTTATTTATGTGCACAGCACTTTGAGTCCCTGTCAGTGTTCTAAGTGCTTTATAAATAAAGATGGATTTGATTTGGATTGGAGAGATGTCTGAGTTTCTTTCCAATTGATATTTTCATCCAAACTAGATAAGTGGAAAAGACAGAGGGATGAAAGTCAGGATGATAAACTTTAGACAGAAAATCTTTTACACCTCAGATAAAAATGCTGTTGTTTTACACAAAAATGTTTACATTTTTCATCATTTCACCATTCACGGCACTAACCTCCAGGTTCAATGAGAGACACAATCCTGTTTAACAGCTGATCCTCGTGAGCCTGGTCAAACTCCAGCTGAAGCCTCCTTTTCTGACCTATTCCTCCTCTTCCTCCTCCTTCGCCTCCAGACTGAATAGGGGGCGCTGCCGTCGACGTCCCCACGCTGCGAGGCTTTACCAAGTGAGGCTTGAAGCTCCGCCTGACCGCCGGGGCGCTGGAGACCTGCGAGGACCTGTCCTTCAGCACGGAGCCGCACATCTTACAGGTCTGCGCTCCGCCCTCTCCCTCCTCTGCCCCGGTGTCGTACAGCTGGCCGAGCGAGCGAAGGCGTGCCAAGGTTTGCGCGGGAAGCGGTTTGGCTCCTGAAGGGTCTTTGTACAGAAAGATGTAGTGTGCGCCGAAGGAAAGGAGGTCGCCGTGTCGAAGCGTGGTGGAGCGCTCGCAGCGGGAGAAGTTCACCAGGACGGTGGCGTTGAGCACCGGCTCGACGGCGACGCAGAACCGCTGACACTCAGCCGGGTCCTCCGACTTGCTGCTGTTGATGGGATGGCGCCGGGGTGCGGGGACGCGGCGTAAGCGGCAGTGGAGGGGCAGGATGTCGGGAGAAAAGAGGCAGATATTGGGACGGGCTGACGGAGTCTCCTGTCCGACCGTGTGCTGCTCCCTGTTCAGCAGGTAAACCAGGCAGTCCTGCAACACAACAGAGTCTATCAGCAGCGGTCTTTAACTTCAGCACAAACATTTATTCTCCATCCTCACCTGTCGATTGTATCCCTGAAGCAGCAGGAGATGAGGGGACTGGTACAGGGAGTGCTTCACCCCTCCGCCTCCTCCTCCATGGCCCCCGTCCTCTTTCCTCCGGCTGCTTGAGGCTATCTCACGTTCTCGGCCTCTTAAGGGTCCCGGCAGGGTGGAGTAATAGCGCTTGGGCTCATCTCCCACTCCAAGCTGCACACACACACACACACACACACACACACACACACACACACACACACACACACACACACACACACACACACACACACACACACACACACACACGTTCAAGATTTAAGGCACTTTGAAAAGACTTCAGTGAATAATGACAATTAATCACCGGAGCTGCGCTTCAGCAGGAGACCTCACCTGGTTGAGGCTTGTCTCGCTGAGGCTGCGACAGAAGGATGAGTTGCTGGATCGGGGCAGGGTCAGTGTCCCTTTTGCCCTGTTCCTCTGGAGCTTACGAGCCTGGGCATTAATATCTACCAAGTGGCAGAGAGGAGAGAGGAATAGCAACGGAGAGAAACAAGGAGGCAGAGAGAAGGGCAGGGAGGAGAACAAGTAGAGAATAATAAAGAGGAACAGGAAAAAAAAAGCGGGAGACAGAGGAAGAGAAATGCAAAGGGGAAAAGGAAATTAAACAAGGTATTGATACCATGAACAGTGCTGGTCAGAATTATTGGTGTCCTTGGTTTTTAAGAAAATAGCTGAGAGCATAAACAGATAAATTAGAAATCTATCCGTTCTTTACTGTCTGAAAATATGATTAACCACACATTAACTTGCATATAGACACTGAGAATAAACATTTAATACACCATGGACAGATGCAAATGTTTCATACAGAGATCCACAAGTTTCCTGATTGTATCTATTGATTGATTCTGCAACTCAACTTCATTTCCAGTCCATCAGGCATCTGGTTTAAAACTTGTTCCATGGCTCCTACTCCATGTTGACTAGTCCATGTTTATCTTTCTTGTGCACATTCATGTTTTGGCTGGTTGTGAAATTAGTTTTCTTTGACATACATATGAAACATGGTCGACAGACTTTTCGATAGATTGCATTTGTCTGTGCTTTGAGAGACAATAAGTTAAACGATAATGAGAGCCGCCCCACGCTGACCCAATCATGCGACTGGAACAGAACTACAGCAAGTTAGCACACGGCACAGCAACAGCTGGTCACAGCATGTGTTTAACGTTTGCACTGCTGCAGCTCTGTACCTCAGCAGTCGGATGAGCACCCATCCCAGGATGCACGGCATCCCAATGTCCCCTTCACTGTCCTGGAAGCTGAGACCGTGTCCTGCACAGCAATGCCAGAGCACGAACGACTCGCCCCAAACCCGCCCAGAAAGCCTGCCAGCGGCTAAGCTGACACCCTCAAATGACCTGCCCACACCTGAGCACCACCAGGTGGGGCAGTCAGTTTTAGAATGTTCCATGACTTCAAAATGTGTGACAGTTATTGAATGTTTGATATTTTTACAATGTGTGACAGTTTTAGAACGTTTAGGCTGTAATTTTTTTAAGAACTTCACTCAACTATAATCAGAATCATCAGTTAAATATGTCACTCAGTCTTTAGTTCTATCTCATCTGGATTATTGCTCAGTCATATGGTCGGGTACCACAAAAAAAGATATTCATAAACTACAGGTGCTGCAAAATAAAGCTGCACGACGAGTTCTTCGTTGCCCATTTCGGACTCACATTGACTATATGCATCAGTGTTTGGAGAAGAGATTACAGAGGAATCTTGGAACTTTTTTTCAGAATATACGGATAAAAATGAAACCTAGGCCTCTATATGAAAAAATTATCTATGTTCATGATCGCCACTCTCATTTGACTAGATCCCATGTGGCAGATTACATATCGCTTCCACGGTGAACGGTGATGTACAGGGCAGCGAATCTGTGGAATAGGCTACCTTCTACTGTAAGAAAGGAGAACAACATAAAAGCTTTTAAAACTATGGTCACGAAAATCCTCAAAGCGTGATTGCATTGTAGGTGCATTCTTAGATCTTGTTGTATGTTTCATTTGTATCATTGTCTTGTTCTATCTGGTTTTCTGGTCTTCTATTTAATTGTGTGTGTATATTTATTTTACTTCTTTTTCTTATTCAATTGTTTAATGGTCTTCATGCACTGCGTTTCATGAGTAATTGTTTTATCCATTCTGCTCACTGTTTTATGTACTTTGCTCATGTTCTTATTTATAATTGTTGTATGTAGTTATGGATCCCAGGAAGATTAGTTGTCACCCTGGTGACAGCTAATGGGGATCCAAAAAAATAAAAAAATAAAAAATAAAAAAAAAAACTATTAAAAAAAAACAAAAAAAAAAACTGACACAATAAATTCCAAGAGCTCTACTCTGGTTTAATCTGTCCAAAAAAATGCTATCTCAGAAAGACTGGTTTATTTAGAAAGGTTAAAAACATTAGTCTGGCCAAGTTGTGCTTTTCATTCATTATTGGTGTCCTTCTTGGCTTTTGTCCAATGAGTCATTACTGGTTAAGTATGCAGCAAATGATGCAGGCTGAAAGCAGCACTCCACATTAATCGAGCTCAGTCTGAAGTTGGGTGTCCTTTTCACAATTTGCATCAAACTTTGGAGACCGCTCTGTTACTAAGTTATTTTGTTCTTAAGGCTAAAGGAAAACCTGAGAACTGTGTGTGTGTGTGTGTGTGTGTGTGTGTGTGTGTGTGTGTGTGTGTGTGTGTGTGTGTGTGTGTGTGTGTGTGTGCGCGTGCGCGTGTGTCTCTCGATGTTTGCCCAGTGATGGCCATGGTGTAAGGTTCCATCACAAATAGTCAGGCTTGAGCAGCTATCCTGAACTGGAAAGGCTGCATAATAGACACTAAGATGAAGATGCACATACTGGGCAGATATATTTGAGGAACTATTTTATTCATCACTAAAACTGACAAATAATTGGGTCCATAAATGTATTCACATATTTTTAGGATGACACATTTTTTCCCAGCTTGTAGTATTCCTAAATAACTTTGGACATTTATTAAGTATTCTGAATGTTTGAATTGCAGTTCCTCTGAGGACACACTGAATTATGTACCCATGAAGTCTGGGATGTGAACGATTCTGACCAGCACTGTATCTTTGTCACATGAGTGAGGAAGCCTTTACCATACCGAGACTGCAGTAACACAGGTGAACAACAGTCTTGTGTGAACTGAGTGGAGCCTAACAGGTTAAACAATCCCAAACTGAAGTCAGTCAGACACAATCAGATGGAATAAATGGTGCAAGATGGAGCCGCACACATGGCTGACAACAGTGAACCAGATGGCAGGCGGGACTGAGCAGTTCCTCATGACTGGAGGTCTCTGAGGCCATGCGATGGCTCACACAGATGTACTCGCACACTTTTAAAATCACGGGCAATGGGGGTGGCGCTAGTGACGACGCAGGTAGAGGTGGTCTTCATGGCAATGACTGACAGCCACCCTACCTGAGGCCAGTCCCCACCTTTAGAGCTGGACTGTACCGCTCGACCACACCGCAGAGGGGAGCTCCTGTGTTTGCCCAACCCAGACCGACCCATTAGAGCCGCCAGGAACTGTGGGGTTTTGAGCCCTACAGCAGGGTGGGGAGGAGTTAGCAGGGATGGGACACGCGTAAAATCTGTACACCACAAGACATACATGCATTGTGGAGCATATACGGCCTGTGGTGCTCTTAGTGAGACACATCAGCAGTTAGTAAGGAGAGATACACAGTTAAAGGTGTGTGGCATCAGATTTTCCTCCGACATGTCACAATTCTGTTGTTCACTTTAGCTCAGTTTGCCAGTTTTCTCATGATATCCAATTTGTTCTGACGGAAAGTCTGTCAGGAGAGTTAAAACCGCCATTAATTTATCTGTGACTTGTTCATATTCTGAATGAAAATCCTGCACGTTACCTTTTAAGTGTGATCTCATTTTTAAAAGTGTATGTGAAAATACATACAACACACAGAAGCATGCATACACATAAACACATACACCAGAAAACGACACAAGGGAAAGGCAAGGGCAAAGAGAAAGTCTTTCAAACACCATAACACTCCACAAGAAAGGTTAGTGCAAAAGTGCAACACGAGTATTAATATTTAGAAAAGCGGATAAAGCAGGTTTATCACAATGTATTCTTGCAGCTCCCATCCCCATTCTGCTCAGGCCATAAGTGAATTTCAAGAAATTGTCAAAGGAGGAGGAAAATGATCTAACTGCATTTGTATCAGGTATCAACGGACGTTATCCAAGTCTTTCTGATGCTTTTAGGGTGAATGTAATCATATTTATCTAATTTCAAGGAAATTACTTTCTTTTTAATAAGATAATTAGCCGCAAGTCTCATACAACAACCTTGAGGTAAAATTGTTTCA